>NC_084612.1:13848224-14088224 GCF_033978795.1 Nerophis ophidion | reverse complement strand
ACAACGTTCGCATTAATCATCCTTATTAATGTTTCAAATGTATAGCATCATTTTGCATTTTGTATACTTTCTGCAGCACTTTTACAGCATTTACTCCATAATAACAACATGAAAAGCTAAGAATACACACAGCAATTCCATTCATTTTGCTACTTTTTACAGTCGTTTAGTTTGATGTTGTGTTTTACCCAGAGCGGTTAGCTTATGTTTACACTTGTATAAAATGGTAAATGGTAAATGGTTGTATTTGTATAGCGCCTTTCTACCCCTTTTTAAGGAACCCAAAGCGCTTTGACAGTATTTCCACATTCACACACACATTCACACTGATGGCGGGAGCTACCATGCAAGGCGCTAACCAGGATTCATCAGGAGCAGGAGTGAAGTGTTTAGCTCAATGACACAACAAACATGACTAGGATGGTAGAAGGTGGGGATTGAACAAGTAACGTTCAGATTGCTGGCACGGCCACTTTCCCAACTTCGCCACGTCGTCCCTGTATGATGTTACGAATTAGTAGGGGTGTAACGGTACACAAAAATTTCGGTTCGGTACGTACCTCGGTTTAGAGGTCACGGTTCGGTTCATTTTCGGTACAGTAAGAAAACAACAAAATATAAATGTTTGGGTTATTTATTTACCAAATTTGTAAACAATGGCTTGATCCTTTTAACATTGGGAACACTATAATAATTCTGCCCACGTTAATCCACATTAAACTGCCTCAAATTGTTGCTTTGATTAAATAAAATGACACATTTTCTTCTACATATAAAAAGTGCAACATTAAACAGTTTCAAATCAACTCATCATGCTTAATTTATTACAGCATTTGGGAAGCCTGTAGTTGACTTTTATTATGTAAATGTTATATTTTTATCAACATGTGATAGCAGGGACCCTGCCATTCAAAACTAGGCTGCTACATTACAAATGATTAATGTTACTATAGCTGAAAAAAAATAGCACAATAGCAATAGGAGAGACTATTCATCCCTGAAGACCATGGAGTTCAAGGCTTTATGATGCACTTACATTATTATATACACTATCATAAACAGAAACTCTTAATTTAATATAATGTCCTTTTTTGCTGCTTCAACACACCTCAATCAACACTGTCCATAACACACACACACACACACACACACACACACACACACACACACACACACACACGCACACGCACACACACACGCCGCAAAATGAGCTAACGTTACGCTACAAGCTAACTAGCCTTCACCTAAAGCCAGAACTGCGAGCGAGCTGAATTGCAGTTTGTTTCTAGAAGGTCAACGGGCTCATAGTGATGTTTAAAAATTAGTTGACTAGGAAGTGTTTAGTATAATTTGGGAAGAGTCCGTTTCTCCCCTACTAAACTCATATCTGCTCGATGCTAAAGCGCTGACTACACCGCTCTGAATACGCACTGCTTATTGGCTTTGTATGTAACCAATCAGATGGTTGTGTGGGAGGGACAATACAGGGTGCTGTGTACAGACAGAGACGGGGGCAGAACGGAGCGGAGCAGCTTGTTAAGACTTTAGCATAGGCGGCTACTTCATATGTTCGTGTGAAACTCGTTCGGTATTCCTCCGCACCGAAACGGTTCAATACAAATACACGTACCGTTACACCCCTAAGAATTAGTATTACCCGTATGACAGTTAATACTAATTTTTAGGACGGCGACACTTTACCAAATCCAAACTATCCAACTATGTATCTTATCCATCCATCTAACCAACTTCCGCTATCTCCAAAAAGTGAGTATTCCAGCTAGCATGTTTTGTTTATTTATTTTTTTAATCTTGTCAAGGGACCCAGAAGTGACTGTGTCTTGGTGGTACAGTAGCATCATAGTCTGGGGCTGCAAGGGTCCTGCCAGCACCGGGGAGCTGTGGTTTAATATTAATTGGAATCGATATATGCTTCTTCTCAGTAAAGGGAAAATATTACAGTCCCGTATCCAGTAAGTGCGTCAATCTGTACGGTCTTCAGTTGAACACGTTGCAAACATTCTTTTAAGTATCATCACTCGCCTGATAAACTTTCCCCTGCAGCGAAACCACAAATCAGACACCAAAACAACACATTTTCTCCACAGTGAGCAGTGCAGACATTGGCTGCACTCTCTCTGGGCTGTCGCTCATTAGCTTGCAAAAACACTGACATGTTTCACACGCAAACTGGGTTAGCAAGTGTTGCAACAATCCCCATGGTGAACTGTGCATGAACCCACTTTTACTACAACTGTGGCGGTGCTTACGCCTCCCCCAAAAAATACTATTTTGGAACTTCAAAGCCTAATTAGGAGCAAAATGAAGCACAACTAGTGCAGCAAATCCAAAAATATGTTTAATTAATTGAATAGAAGGGCATCAATATTAATTATGTCCAAGGAAAATGGCCTGCTCCTGCTAAAAGGAAAGACGTTTTATTGATTGGAGAAGAATGTGCATTAGCCGGTGATGTCATTGATTACACTGCACTGACCTCCGTGCCTCTCCGCATGTGAGATGTCCGGACCTTCTGCATTGAAGGACTATATGAGGAGAGGGTAAACACAGCAAACGGGGCCATTAGCATAGTAAACTGAAGGCAGTGTTTACCTGTGTGGGATCTGATCCCCTGGTACAAGGCTTCAGGGAAAACAAAACACAACATGACCTCCAACAGATTATGGACTGTTTGTTCCAGCTTTGTCTGTCCTCCAACATCCACCTTAACGAGGACAGCTGAAGCGGTTACCAACATGTAATTGATGTGTTGTTTTAAAAGTCAAACAAGAAGTTTTCAAAACTACAAAAACAACTTAATATGATGTCATTTGCATACTGTGCTACTTGTGTATGTTCTCATTCATCCAGGTCATTGTATTCTCCAGACAAGACTAGATAGGACCGCTCTAGTGATGCCGTAGAACCCAAGTTACCCTCAATGATTTCAGTCTTTTAGAATGCAAAAAGAGGGCCTGTGATTATTTGGGTGTACATTTAAAACACATCCTTGTGGTCTAAGTCAAAAGTTCTCAAACTTTTTTCACCAAGTACCACGATATTGACCAAAATTAAAATACAGTAGCATGGTAGGCCTAGATGATCATTAAAAACAAAGCAGATATTTTATTTATCAATTATATTTGATATTTTTGGCCAATGTAACATTACACACAGTTTGAACAGTAACACTGTGTTTCATTCTAGGGAAATAAAACACAACTTCAATCAAGTGATTCTTTGGCTAGTGGTACACATACTACAGTTTGAGAATCACTGGTCCAGATAATATCTATTGGATAAGTGTACATTTTGCTACAAGTAACCCTGCACAATCTCAGATCGACACAGATCCGCAAAAAACACAACTGCTTTTACCCACGTCTGTGTCACTGCATGACATCATGCTTTGGGGCTGTTTTTCTGCCAAGGGGACAGGACGATTGATCCGTGTTAAGGAAAGAATAAAAGGGGCCATGTATCGTGAGATTTTGAGCCAAAACCTCGTTCCATCAGTGAGAACTTTGAATGGTTGACCAAATACTTATTTTCCACCATAATTTACAAATAATTTCATTAGAATTCCTAGAATGTGAATTCCTGGATTTTTTTTCACATTCTGTCTCTCATAGTTGAAGTGTACCTATGATGAAAATTACAGACCTCTGTCATCATTTTAAGTGGGAGAACTTGCACAATCGGTGGCTGACTAAATACTTTTTTGCCCCACTGTAATTTGTTTATGAGTGCAGGAGAACCGGAAGAAGCAAATACACATAGTTTTAAGTTACAGATGTGAAGATGTCACAATGACTCGCCTGCTGATGGCATCATATTGCGTCAAAAATAAAATGAGTGCTCTCCACTTTTCCCCAAGTGAACACATATTACAATGTGGAACACATTAAATCCACACATTGTTTTGGCGGTAAAGTAACACACTTCCTGATCTTGCAAGGAAAAGCGTCTGATTGGCTTACCATCGTAACTAATCCACACCCCTACTTCATATGTGCGCTGTTAAAGAACTGTGATTGGATGTATTCCCAATTTGTCCCGCCCATCTACAAGACAAAATTCATTATGATTGGATTTCGTTCTGTCAACATTTTCCTCTTGTTTTTATTAGTCAACGAACATGTCAGTTAACTTTGTTATCGTTTTAGTCAACGCGCATTTAAAAAAAAAGATCAACTTATTTTCATCAGAATAAAATAGGTTGTTGATGATAACTATGACTAAAAATATTAGTCAACGGACTTAACACTGGTGCAAGCTTGGGCCAAAATGCCTGGATCTTATGATTTGACACTTTGGCATTGTTTAACACGAATATGCAACAATATTTATAAGTCAGAAAAGACGAAATTCATCATAGGTCCCGCTTTAAGATACAGTGGGGTGAGGTCATTCGGGTAGAATCCCCCTCGTTAGTATTCCCTGCAGTTGTAACGATGGTCATGAGGGCAACCAAATGCACCTCTGTTTTTATTTGTTGGTGGCTACAGTGCACTCGAAAAGTATTCACAGCGCTTCTCTTTTTTTTCTTTTTTTTTTACAATTTGTTATGTTACAGCCTTATTCCATCCATCCATTTTCTACCGTTTGTCCCTTTTGGGGTGGTGGTGTGATGCTGGAGCATACCTCAGCTGCATTCAGGCTGTAATCAGGGTACACCCTAGACAAGTCGCCGCCACATCGCAGTGCCTTATTCCAAAAGTGAATAATTACATTTTTGTCCTCAACATTCTAGGCACAATGTTCACATAGTCATTATGGGAAAATGTATATTTTTTTTGTAATTAATCAAAAATACAAAAAATAAGAAAGCATGTGTACAGACATTACATGACCAGCCCAGCCAGTGCCCATACTTGAACCCGGTTGCCCAAAGATAGGTGTGCCAAGATTGTAGCATTCAAAAAGACTAAAGGCTGCAATTGCTGCCAAAGATGCATCAACAATGTATGGAGCAGATCCTGTGAATACTTATATACATGTGATGTTTTAGTCTGTTTTAATTAAAAAAATAAACATGTTCACATTGTCATAAGAATGTTGAGCACAAAAATGAATGTATTTATTTTTGGAATAAGGCTGTAACATAAATGTGGAAACAAATTAAGCACTGTGAATACCTTCTGTATGCTTTGTAAATTATTGAATGCCCTACTGTAAGAAGATATGAAAGGACATCAGTGTAGAGTATGTGTAAGTTCTGTCATAGACCTCCCCTTCTGTTCGGAGATGGTTTCCTAACGGTTTCTTGACGTATTGATGGCCTCCCTCACTCGTCTTTCATGTCATCTGTTTTCTCTGTCCAGAATATGTAATTACACACACAAGTGCAGTTATGGGTTCACTGATATCCCCTGGATGAGAGGCGAAACATCTTCTAAAATAGCCTGATTCAATGCCCTGAGAATACTTGCCCTTTAACCTTCCTCAAAATATTTATTTGTGTATAATTGGGTCAATGATTGGAGTTTTGTATTAATGTGGTCACAGGGGAATATTTATAAAGACCATTAATATTATTATTATATTGAGTTATAAAAATACATTATGCCTATACTGGCTCACCTGCACTGGCTTCCTGTGCACTTAAGAGATGACTAAGGTTTTACTACTTGCGTATAAAATACTACACGGTCGAGCTCCATCCTATCTTGCTGATGTATTGTACCATATGTCCCGGCAAGAAATCTGCATTCAAAGAACTGCGGCTTATTGGTGATTCCCAGAGCCCAAAAAAAGTCAGCGGGCTGTAGAGCGTTTTCTATCAGGGATCCAGTACTCTGGAATGCCCTCCAGGTAACAGTAAGAGATGCTAGCATTTAAGTCCCATCTTAAAACACATTTGTATACTCTAGCCTTTAAATAGACCCGCTTTTTAGACCGGTTGATCTGCCGTTTCTTTTCTTTTCTGCTCTGCCCCCCCCTCCGTGGAGTGGGGGGCACAGGTTCGGTGGCCACGGATGAAATGCTTGCTGTCCAGAGTCGGGACCCGGGGTGGACCGCTCGCCTGTGCATCGGTTGGGGACATCTCTGCGCTGGTGACCGGTCTCCGCTCGGGATGGTCCCCTGCTGGCCCAACTATGAACTGGACTCTCACTATTATGTTAGATCCATTATGGACTGGACTTTCACAATATTATGCTAGATCTGCAGTCCTCTCCAAGGTTTCTCTGGACATTCACAATATTATGCTGTATCTGCGGTCCTCTCAAAGGTTTCTCATTGTCATTTTGATTGATTGATTGAAACTTTTATTAGTAGATTGCACAGTTCAGTACATATTCCGTACAATTTACCACTAAATGGTAACACCCGAATACGTTTTTCAACTTGTTTAAGTCGGGGTCCACGTCAAACAATTCAATTCAAAAACTCAACCCCACTGGGTTGAGTTTTTACTTGCCCTGATGGGGGATCTGAACCGAGGATGTCGTTGTGGCTTGTGCAGCCCTTTGAGACACTTGTGATTTCGGGCTATATAAATAAACATTGATTGATTGAGTGGCAAAAACGCTGGAAAAGTTGACAGATTTTACTCACAAAACGACATTTTATGTCCGATGTATAATGTGTCAAATCAACAGTGTAATACACACTAGCAGCAATACATGGAATCATAGGACTGTAAAAGGTAATGTATGCTATCCAAGCATCGAGGTGCCCTTAAGCAAGGCACTGATTCCCCAACATGTTTGCTCAAACGCTGACATTGACAGTTTTGCGTATGCATGTGCGTATTCAAGTGTGAAAACAGAGAAGTGTAATTAAATTTACCCTTGAGGCGGCATTAAAGAGTCACCTGCCAATGTCACTACAACGGCATAAGATTTAAACTAAACTTGAGTTGTTGAAAAAAAGGGGTGCTCTGTTTTTGATGTGTCAGAGGTGAAGTTGCCTTAGGGCGAGTAGTGAAAATTCAACACCAGAATCCATTCACATTTTCCAAAATACATTGCCTTTGGAAGCAAAAGGCAGAGTAAAATCTAAAGAGCTCCATATTCACAGAGAGAAAGTCCTGGATCAGGTTTTTTTTAGGTGTGGCACAGTGAGCCGCCTGCCCCTTAGAGACCTAGAGCTCTCCGATATTCCTTTAAAAATAGATTTTCTGCAGCACATTTTTTGGAGTATATCACTCCACTGTCTGTTTACTCTCTCATCCTACAAACGAGACCTCTATTAACATGTTTTTATAGACAATATATATAAAGTGTTGAGGAAAGCACCATGGTGGGTTATTTTGCAGAATGATACACAGATACATAGACCAGTGGTTCTCAACCTTTTTTCAGGGATGTACCCCCAGTGAACATTTTTTTAATTCAAGTACCCCCTAATCAGACCAAAGCATTTTTGGTTGAATAAAAGAGATAAAGAAGTAAAATACAGCACTATGTCATCAGTTTTAGATTTATTAAATTGTATAACAGTGCAAAATATTGCTCATTTGTAGTGGTCTTTTTTGACCTATTTAGAAAAAAAGATATATAAACCACTAAAAACTTGTTGAAAAATAAACAAGTGATTCAATTATAAATAAAGATTTCTACACATAGAAGTAATCATCAACTTAAAGTGCCCTCTTTGGGGATTGTAATAGAGATCCATCTGGATTCATGAACTTCATTCTAAACTTTTCTTCACAAAAAAAAGAAATCTTTACCATCAATATTTATGGAACATGTCCACAAAAAAATCTAGCTGTCAACACTGAATATTGCATTGTTGCATTTCTTTTCACCATTCATATTTTGTTGAAGTATTATTCAATAAAGATATTAATAAAGGATTTTTGAATTGTTGCTATTTTCAGAATATTTAAAAAAAATCTCACGTACCCCTTGGCATACCCTCAAGTACCCCCAGGGGTACGCGTACCCCCATTTGAGAACCACTGACATAAACCATGGACATAAATTGGGGGGGAAGACAGGAGGAATATGTCTCCTGCATTTCTTTGAGAAGCAGGTTTTATCACATGCAATTTTGAACATAGGCTCCGGCGTCCCCCGCGACCCCAAAGGGAATAAGGAGTAGAAAATGGATGTGTGGCTGGAATTTTGAACCTCCGAAAATATTGTTACGCTATCAAATGGAGAGAAGTCAAACACTAGCACCAGGTGGAAAAACGTAACAATGATTGACAGCACGCAGCAGCTGACCAATCAGTGGCCAGATGTGAGATAAGAGCATGTTGTCCTCTACACGACAATATCATTCCTGAACAAGTAAGATGAACAAAAAAATCCCAAAAAATAAAGTGTTTGCAATTCCTGTGGCTTGCATATCAGCCGATTCCCAGCTAGGACAAACAACAAAATCATATTGCAATCTTGAAAAATCAAAGTGAAGTCATATATTCCATTATGTTGTGTTATTTCGTACAAATAATACATTCACCAGTTTGTTTCCCATTCATATTACTCCAAAACATGCATCTAATTCCTTCAAACCAGACCCCCGCCAAGCTACACCTCCAGTACACAAGCCAGTTGTGACTGGACTGGGCAGCCCCAATTTTTCCCTTCACTATTATCTTTATTTTGAGAACCCGCATTTGCAGTTTTGGTCTATTTCTTTTGTCAGAGTTTGGAGAGAAAAAATAGCCCTGTTAATCAAAACACAAGTGTCCACTGCAGAGAACGACGGCTCTCAGGAGGTTAAAATGTCTAGGGTTTAAACTAGGGCAGTCAAAATAACTCCAAAAATGATCACATTAATCATGAACACACTTAGATTAATCATGCAATTTATTTTGACTGTACAAGCTTTATACCTGTGATCAGATTGAAACATATTCCAGTACAAAAATGAGTGAGGAGAATATGACTGGTGTGCTTGCTGGCAAATTTGACTACTAAATCCAGCCTGAAAGAACTTTAGATAATACAGTTATCAAGGTTTGTTCAAATTAAGGTTGTACGTATACTGGTATTAGTATAGGACTGCGATACTAATGAACAATATTCAGTACTACACCGCATCTGAAAAGTACCGGTTTGGATTTTAAAACGTATATTATGTTTATAAACTCAGGAAATATGTCCCTGGACACATGAAGACTTTGAATATGACCAACGTATGATACTGTAACTACTTGGTATCAGATTGATACCCACATTTGTGGTATCCTCCAAAACTAATATAAAGCATCCAAACAACAGAAAAATAAGTGATTATTACATTTTAACAGAAGTGCAGATAGAACGTGTTGAAAGAGAAAGTAAGCAGATATTAACAGTAAATGAACAAGTAGATTAATAATTAATTTTCTACCACTTGTCCTTAATAATGTTGACAAAATAATAGAATGTAAAATGACAATACATTATTGCATATGTCAGCAGCTAAAATAGGGGCGTTTGTTAGCTGAAAAAGGCTCCAGCACCCCCCGCGACCCCAAAAAAGGGACAATAGGTAGAAAATGGATGGATGGATGTTTGCTTACTTACTAATAAAAAACAAGTTGTCTTTTATGTTCACTGTGTTATTTAAATAAATAAATGGGTTGTACTTGTATAGCGCTTTTCTACCTTCAAGGTACTCAAAGCGCTTTGACACCACTTCCACATTTACCCATTCACACACACATTCACACACTGATGGAGGGAGCTGCTATGCAAGGCGCTAACCAGCACCCATAAGGAGCAAGGGTGAAGTGTCTTGCACAGGACACAACGGACGTGACGAGGTTGGTACTAGGTGGGGATTGAACGAGGGACCCTCGGGTTGCGCACGGCCACTCTACCACTGTGCCACACCGTCCCATTTAAGGAAAACATTGCAATAATTAACATGTTTAATGTACCCTAAGATTTTTTGTTCAATTAAAGCCAATAACGCATTTTTTTTGTTCCCCTTTAATTACAAAAGTAACAAAAAGTATCTAAATAATGTTGGTACCTGTCCCAAAACATTGGTATCAGGACAACACTAATGACATGCATTTAAGTAAAACGTTCCCTGGATGACATTCTGACAATAAAATTGCATTTGTGTACAAATATTGGGGCATTTTCTTAAGAATTTTTTGTTATACCATCAAGTAATCGCCTGTGATTAATCCAAATTCTAAAATGTGATTAATCCAAAAAACTATAATTTGACACATGAACACCAGAGGGAAACAATGAAGAACACAAAAGAGGACATAAAAGACCACCGAATTGCTAAAAACAGCCACCACTTCAATGGCGCCATGTTTTACTAAAAACAACAAAAGTAAAATGCAATTTAAAACAAAACATTTAAAATACACATACAAATGCACTATGATAAATAACACAATGATCAATACAACAGGAGTGTGTTGCTGTTTTTAGAGACCTAATGCAATATATAACAGCCTGCAAGTGTTTTTAAGACAGCTGCTGGAAAAATATTAAATTCCTCGCAAGTTTTTGAACTGAATTCTGGGGGCGGTCGGGTGTAATTCCCAGGTCGGATTTGGCCAAGAAAACCAGATCAAGATAATGGCAACATTCTTTATCAACAAAGGAATCTTAGGAAAGTGGGTCGTACTAAAGTGTTGATTCATGTTTGTTTATTGAGAAAATGATTCCCGGGCGAGGCCACCCCTACTGCCCACTGCTCCCCTCACCTCCCAGGGGGTGATCAAGGGTGATGGGTCAAATGCAGAGAATAATTTTGCCACACCTAGTGTGTGTGTGATAATCATTGGTACTTTAACTTTAACTTAAAATGTCTGCTGTGTGAAAGGAGCAAGAAATCCCCTGCATCAACAAACCTAAGGGGTGTAAAGGTATGTGTATATGTATTGAACCGTTTCGGTACAGGGGTTTCAGTTCGGTACGGGGGTGTACCGAACGAGTTTCTAAGCCAAAGTCTTAACAAGCTGCTTTGCTTCTTCTGCCTCTGTCTCAGCACCCAGCATTGTCCCACCCACACAACCATCTGATTGGTTACATATATAGCGGTAACAGCCAATCAGCAGTGCGTATTCAGAGCAGTAACAGCCAATCAGCAGTGCGTATTTAGAGCGCATGTAATAAAAGCTTCAGCGTCGAGCAGGTAGGTGTTTAGCTGGTGAGCATAAGGCAGCGTACTCTAAATGATAATAAACACCTCCCAGTCAACTACTACTAACATAACTATGAGCCCGTTGACGTTCTAGAAACTTCAACTGCAGCTCAGCTCGCTCGCAGTTCTGGCTTGAGGTGAAGGCTAATTAGCTTTTAGTGTAACGTTAGCTCATTTTGCGCTTTGTGTGTGTTTTACGGACAGAAAAGCTTTGAATGGCAGGGTCCCTGCTATCACATGTTGATAAAAATATAACATTTACATAATAAAAATCAACTACACGTTTCCCAAATGCTGTGATAAATTAAGCATGATGAGTTGACTTGAAACTGTTTAATGTTGCACTTTTTATATGTAGGAGAACATTTTTGTCATTTTATTAAATCTGAGCAACAATTTGAGGCAGTTTAATGTTGATTAACATGGGCAGAATTATTATAGTGTTCCCAATGTTAAAAGGATAAAGCCATTATTTACAAATTTGATGAATAAATTATCAAAAAATTAGAATTGTGTTGTTTTCTTACTGTACCGAAAATTAACCGAACCGTGACCTCTAAACCGAGGTACATACCGAACCAAAATGTTTGTGTACCGTTGAACCCCTACTAAACCCTATAAAAGCACCTTTTTTCCCTGCTGCGCATGAAGCACTCTGCACTGGTTTACAGTAAGTAAGCGAGGTACAACAGTAAAGGCTTTTTTCTATTCATCTGTCTGGCTATTTTAGAAAATCTGATTTTAAGCATGAAAAACGGCAGCGGTGAGCAGGAGCAATCCAACTGTTTAGGCCCTCATGATGCACACGCATTACCGCAAAGACTTTTCTGTCTTTTCTTTGTCTTTGTCGTAAATCAGCGTAAGTGCCCCGTTAAATAGTTTACTAGTAAAGTCAGCCACTGTGTGCTCAAGCCATAAATTGTCGTATCTATGTAATTGAAAAACATTCTCTTTTTCCTCCCTGCCTTTTATGTCTCGTTGGAGGAAGGGGGGCAGGTGCTCAGTAGTATTGATATGTAAGTGCCTTCTGTGAATTTGAAAGGCTCTTTGATTAACAGCGAGCATGGATAATCACTTTTCCACACACGTGCTCCGTCTACAAAAAAAAGCATTCCTCCTCACAAGCCGTGCTGTCAAATATTGATTGAAAGGAGCGATATAGAATTTGGAATGGTGATGCTGTGTGACGAATCATAGTTGTTATTGTGAAAACCTTTACATTTCACGACAAAGAGAATGCAATACAAGAAACTTATCCAAAATGCAGAGGCAAACATTTCCAGATCAACACCGTATGAAAAAAATTGTCAACAACAGAATGTAATAACGTCCGTAGCAACCTACCACATAGCGAAGGACGAACACTATTTAATATCCTAGTATGCAGCTCATTTTTATTTGACACTTAAAATGCCAAATAAAATCTTGCACTATGTTTTGGAAATGAGATGAACGTTTGTGCCACTGCTTAATAGCTGTTTAATAAATACAGTTTAGGTCAATTGACTGAGTTGTGATTTCCTTCTCTGCATGAAAGTTTAAAATGAGCATATATTAATGCAGTATGAAGAAGAATGTTTTAATGTAGACACATAGAATCATCATACTGATGTGATTATATGTATCAAGTGTTAATTCAAGGACAAGGCAAAATATTGCGATATATATCGTGTATTGCGATCCATCCATTTTCTACCGTTTATTCCCTTTGGGGTCGCTGGTGCCTATCTCAGATACAACCGGGCGGAAGGCGGAGTACACCCTGGACAAGTCGCCACCTCATCGCAGGGCCAAAACAGATAGACAACATTCACACTCACATTCATACACTAGGGCCAATTTAGTGTTGCCAATCCACCTATCCCCAGGTGCATGTCTTTGGAGGTGGGAGGAAGCCGGAGTACCCGGAGGGAACCCACGCATTCACGGGGAGGACATGCAAACTCCACACAGAAAGATCCCGAGCCCGGGATTGAACCCTGACTACTCAGGACCTTCGTATTGTGAGGCAGACGCACTAACCCCTCTTCCACCGTGAAGACCGTGTATTGCGATCTGGCCTAAAAATATTGAGATATTAAAAAAGGCCATATCGCCCAGCCCTTATTTGTACTGTACATTACACAAGATTTCCTCATAATCAAGGGGAACTAATCGTTCTAAAACCCCTGCTAAACAGGGTTAACAGGGTTGCGTTCAACCATAGAGGTTCTTCTGCAGTTGTGTGAGATAATAACTTACATGAGGAGTCAATAAATTCAATTAGTTGCATTATTTATGATAAATTAACCCTGGCAAAGCCACACTATATAAGACCTGATTTAATAGAGTAAAAACCAGAGCTGCCTTTAGTGTGTCCTGGTCTGAGGTTTTTACGATGCCGCTCTGCAGGCTGCAGTGCACCACGTGGGCCTCTCAATCAAACCTCAACAGCGGCGGCACTGCCTCTGCCAAACATCAGTCAGCACACCACTAAATTTTAAAAGTCCTCCCGCTGGAAAACTCACAGAGAGGATATAGTGTTCCAGGAGAGGCGAGATGAACACGCAAACACAGGAAACGTGGGGACGTGCCATGCGGCGAATGGAAGCACAATAGGGGTGAACATCAAAGAGTGATGCCAATACAAACCAATGACGCGTTCATTGCTGTATCTGAAAACATGCTATTGTGTAAAAAAAGAAAAAAAAAAGAATGAGATGACGTGATGTTCATGTTGTATGGGAGTTATGCAACACAGAAATGCTAATAGGAATACTGGAAGTCGAAAGAGACACGGTTTGGTTGTATTTGTGCAAGTAAAAATGCTAAACAAACAGTGTGCAATGACAGAGCGCCCCCTATATGTCAGCCTAACGTTACCGAGCAGCTGCCGTGCATGGTTCTCCTGCAGGAATGTTTACCCGGGCCACCTCCCCCGCTTTACGTCATGCCGTCGGAAGGGAACGCCGCCCGTCCTCGGCTGTAATTACTCCAACACGTAAATGTACAAAAGGGACTGGCACATGCTAAAAACTCTCCACCGTGTGGACTAAAACCATTCATTATGGATGGTTGGGAAAACAAGTGTCACGTCCTCACAATGCTGTACGCTTGCAGTGAGTCAGGCACGAGCCATTCCCGACTTACAACTCTGTGTGCAATTACACGATACAAGAAAAATGATGTTCCATATTATTAATACAATTTACAATACAATAATAATCATTAGTGACGGGTCAAACGATATTGAAGCATAAACACATTATGATACTGTGTATATCTTAGGGTTGTCAGTATACCAGTACTAATAAAGTACAGCGGTGAATTGAATGATTTAACAAGGTACTATACTGCCTTTGAAAAATACCGGTACTTTTTTTTTTTTTTCATGGACACGATGGGGCGCTGTGGTGATGTTGCTGGTAATATGGGCCGAGTCGCATGTAAGTCAACACACAGTTGACAGCGTGGAGACGGAAGAATAACACTGAAGCGCCACTCTGCAAGTGGTGCTTTAAAACATAGCTAGTTCGTGGCTAATGTCCATCCACAGTGTTTTAGCTGTGGGTACCCACATCTGCATGGTCCCTCCCAAGGTTTCTCATTGTCCCAATGGGTTGAGTTTTTTTGTTGCCTGATGATCCGTTGTGGTTTGCGAAGCCCTTTGAGGCACTTGTGAGTCAGGACTATACAAATAAACTTTGATTGATTAATACTCGAATAGTGATTTTCTACGGAGCTTTCCGGGAAACTTGAGAGGGTTCTTTATTCTAGTAAATCATGGATGCAACAATTAAAATATTACAATGATTAGAAGAAAAAATATTCGCTTTATAATTCTATTGTTTTGATTAATCAATTAATAATAACCAAAATTGATAACATCAGGACCACATGGAATGCCCAGTATTCAAAATACTTGACTGCTTGAAAAGAGCGTACATGAGAGCGGTGGTGCAGCAAACAATATTTGTATTAATGCACACATGTTCATAGCTCAATTTTAATGTTGATGATGTGCATTTGTAAGACAAAAAATTAAGGTAACACTTTGGTATGGGACTTAAATTTGAGGTATTTGGACACTAGGGGAACATATTCTAAGTAACAAAGACTTAATTTAGAGTTATTTGGTTAGGGTTAGAGGGTTAGGGTGTTTGGGTTAGGGTTATAATAGGGCCATGCAGAATAATAGAATAAAATAGAATAGAAAGTACTTTAATGATCCCTGGGGGAAATTCAGTACCACAGTTCGCTCACAATAAACAATAATAATAATGAATAATATATGACATATTATATATATAATATTTGAATAATATAAATATATTCTACATTTAAGTGCAGTCAAGAAGGAACATATGCATCATACATTCTGATGGCTGTCGGTATAAAAGGACCTCCTGTGTCGTTCCATGTTGCATTTTGGGAGTCTGAGCCTTCCACTTAAAGTGCTCATTCTCTCCGCAAGGTCCGAGTGTAGTGGGTGGGAGGTGTTGTCCATAATGGCTAGGAGTTTTGCTAGACTTCTCCGCTCTGACACCACCGCCAGAGAGTCCAGCTCCACTCCCACCACGTTACTGGCCTTCTCTACCAGCTTGTCCAGTCTGTTAGCGTCCCTCGCTCTCAGCCCGCTGCCCCAGCAGGCCACGGCGTACAAGAAGGTGCCCGCCACCACCGACTCGTAGAACAGCTTCAACATCTTTGTACAGACGTTGAAGGATCCTATCCTCCTGAGGAAGTAGAGGCGGCTCTGCATTTAAGGCATTAATAAGTACTTAATAATGACTAATTAAGAGCCAATATGATACTAATTTGCATGTTAATAAGCAACTAATTAATGGTGAATATGTTCCCCATACTAAAGTGTTACCATAATTAAGGGTTTATTTCAACTAATTTCCCTAAAAATACACATTGATGCTATAAAGTGTTTTTTATCCGATTACTCAATCGAACAAACTAAATTGATAGATTACTCGATTACTGAAATAATCGATAGCTGCATCCCTATTTTCAGGGCAGATTTTTCTCAGTTTGTGTATTCATCATTTTAAAAAAAGAGATGCAATGAGCCTTTTCCGTACGACGAGGGGCTGCCAATTTTTCCCCGAGCCCAATTTGAGCAGCGTGACAGTGCTGCACCTGCTGCCTTCCCTCCTAAACGCCACTCATCTGCTGTCCTCACACTGAATACAACACCGGTGATGTTCGGTGGAAGAGCAAAGTCGTCACCTCGCTGCTATGTGCCACTTGTGCTGCTGACCTTTGGACACCTCGTTCCTTTTGGCCAATGAGTACGACACTTGAGGCAACGCTCCAATGGAGACTTTTGATTACGGCGAGTGGTTGACGGAGAGAGGGGACTCGGAGGCTCCAGTGGGTGTGGAGATGGGAAGGAGTCTGACTTCATGCACTTCCTGCTTAGACATAGGAAGCCATTGGGATCCTGTCAGGAACGGGAGGGGTCAAGTTCTTCTGGCTCAGCGTCTCCAGGAATTGTCAGTCTTTCCTTCACACACTGCGATGACTCCAGATGCCAGCACTGTGATTCATTTATTGTTTTCCATGAGCCACTCGCTCAACACTCACGCTCAGGGCGTCTTATCACCGTGCTGGCGATGTTGTCACATTTTTTTTCTCCTCCAAAATACACCAAATGCTGGCTAAATAGCGGCTGACCTTTGAGGCTGGCAGCCCGGCGACTCTCGGCTGAGAAATATTGACGGATCAGGAAGCCCATGAATAAAAACATGAATGGATGAAAAGATAATGTGTGAGGGATTATTCTATCATTGATATAGTTCGTTAGATTCAAATAGCTGTCTGCTTGCATGAGGCTGCCTCATTTTTAAACATTTGTCCGTGCTGCGGGGTCTGTTTAAATAGAGTGGAGATAATTTTTAGCCTTCTCCGTCTCCAAGATTGATACCCAATCGAGAAAGAGGCTTTTGATCACAATTACTACTAAAAGGATTTCTCACTTAAACCACCATTTATCACAATAACGATCCAAACTTTGACAAATGTAGATGAGTTGTCCTGATCAGTTTTGGAAGGGAGACAAATGGCTTGCAAGATCTGTTTGGACTAAATAAGGTGACCTTTTTTGTGTGTGTCTGGTAGAAATACAACCCAGGATTAATATGCCTGTTACCCAAAGCTGACAAAAACGTTGTGAGACCTCAGCAAGCCATGCAAAACATGCATATTACAGTTCTAATGTCTCAAAGACAATGTTTATTACTTTAGATGCCCTAATATTGACAGTGGTGAGCTTGTTTTTGCGTGTTTGCTAGTATAACCATTACCTTTTATGTACGTTACAAAGCAGTTATGGATATGTTTGGTGTATTGTGGCGAGCTACTTTTGATGTTGTGTTATGTCCCCATGACAGTTTCATTTCAATACAAGAAATACAATTTTACTAATGAATGCAACTACCAGCACCACTACAAAACACATTTGATATGGTGCCGTTGTAGTGGCTGCTGGTGGCAGGAGCTCTGTGCTCTTGTGTCATCGTTTTGTGTTCCGGATGTTTCCCTCTTGTTTTCATGTGGGGTTATTTTGCCTTTTGGTTCGGGACCCTTTGGGACTGTGTGACAAGGGGTGGCACTTTCGTGACTTCTGCTGTGCTTTTTTTTTTTTTAACTTTTGGATCTGCATCCTGGGAGTCTTTTGGCCATGGAGACCAATCCACTGGGTCTCTGCCACATTAGAGTCCGTTTGGAGAGACAGGAGGACATGCGGATGTAGAGACAGGGCTGCGGAGCTGGCGCGGACAAGCTTCACAGTGTCTTGGCTGAATGAGCAGGTATCGGACACCTCGGTCTCCTTGGACTTATCCTCGCTCATCCATGCAGACTGGACACTGGCCGAGGGTTGGTCGGCAGCCAAGGGTGGAGGCGGCTCTCTTGGTTGCTTTGTTGGGTCTGCTCTTGTCTGTGGCTATGCTCCCCCCACCCCAGCAGACGATGGCGTGGAACACTTCAGAGGCCACCACAGTGTATATGTTTTTTGTTTTGTTTTACTTTTGTGGCTGTGTGTAGAAGTGGCTGGTTGCATCAGCTTTGCTCTTTTAAGGTCTTTAATGTCCTTTGTATTCTTTGACGTTACCCTCTTACACACATTATTTTGTGTGCTATGGCTATGAGGTTTACCTGTTTCTCACCTTTTTTGAAAGGGGCGCCAGAAGTTGGCTGACCTGTCAGCAATCCTGTTCTGTCTACCTATAATGTTTGTCTGCTCTTGAATGGGATTGTGCTGAAAATATTAATTTCCCCTCTGAGATTATTAAAGTATTTCTGATTCGGATTCTGATATCAAATTGGAGGAGGCAACATCAATACTGCAAAGTCTGGCTAGCTCGCTGATGACACACACCACTTGGCAACAGCCACCGCCTTTTAAAGGGGAACATTATCACCAGACCTATGTAAGCGTCAATATATACCCTCATGTTGCAGAAAAAAGACCATATATTTTTTTAAGCGATTTCCGAACTCTAAATGGGTGAATTTTGGCGAATTAAACGCCTTTCTATTATTTGCTCTCGGAGCGATGACGTCAAAACATGATGTCACCTAGGTAGTCAACGCCATTTTCTCCACCACATTACACGCAGCAGATCAAATCAACTCTGTTATTTTCCGTTTCTTCGAATGTTTTCCGGTACCTTGGAGACATTATGCTTCGTCGGTGTGTTGTCGGAGGGTGTAACAACACGATCAGGGACGGATTCAAGTTGATTTATATAGAATGTGCATCGATTAGCACAGCATGCTAATCGATGCTAACATGCTATGTAGGCTAGCTGTATGTACATATTGCATCGTTATGCCTCATTTGTAGCTATATTTGCATCCAGCCTTTCCTTCCATCCACATTTAATGCCAAACAAACACTTACCAATCGACATATTTAAGTTGCTCAAGTGTCAAGAGATGCGAAAGTCGCTCGTTTGGTTTTTACCGGCGATGCTACGACAGAGATGGCAAGAATGTCTGGATATCCTGCGACACTCAAAGCAGATGCATTCCCAACGATTAAGTCAACGAAATCACAAAGGTGAGTTTTGTTGATGTTGTTGACTTATGTGCTAATCAGACATATTTGGTCGTGGCATGACTGCCAGCTAATTGATGCTAACATGCTATTTAGGCTTGCTGTATGTACATTTGTAGTTGTATTTGCATTCAGTGTTTCCTTCCACCCACATTTAATGCCAAACACTTACCAATCGACGGATTTAAGTTGCTCCAGTGTCAATGCGAAAGTCCTGATCGTTTGGTCCGCACATTTTACCGGCGATGCCAAGGCAGACATGGCCGAATAGCGTCAATAGCTATTCGCTCAATAGCTTCAGTTTCTTCTTCAATTTCGTTTTCGCTATCTGCCTCCATACTCCAACCATCGGTTTCAATACATGCGTAATCTGTTGAATCGCTTAAGCCGCTGAAATCCGAGTCTGAATCCGAGCTAATGTCGCTATATCTTGCTGTGGTAACCGCCATGTTGTTTGTATTGGAATCACTGGATGACATCACAGGAAAATGGACAGTGGCTTCGCAGATAGCGAAAATCAGGCACTTTAAAGCTTTTTTAGGGATATTCCGGGACCGGTAAAATTTTGAAAGAAACTTCGAAAAATAAGATAAGCCACTGGGAACTGATTTTTATTGGTTTTAACCCTTCTGAAATAGTGATAATGTTCCCCTTTAAAAAGGGACACAATCATACACTCTGCTTTCATGAAAAACCCTGCTACTGCATTTAGCCGATATTTTAAGATTTTTTTTTTTTCAAGTAACGCAATAATTCAATTTCTTAGTAATTAAACTAACTAAACAGTGATTACGTTATTAATTTAATTACTCTTTTGGCAAAGAAACATATATAATAATTACCTTTTAAGTCATTTTTTAAACACTGTGTATGACTTTAACATTCAACATTTCGCAAATTATTCCATGTTATACAGTAAATAGCAACTTTTGTATTTTTGCATGTTTTTATTTTTAAAAAATTGTCTTGCAATACGATCAACAACCCGAAATTCAAACCAACTTTGTGACATCACTTCAGCTTGCATCAAAAGGACTTACTCAGCGCGTTTTGCTTTTTCTTATGCTTGTGTAACAGCTCCATCCATCTACCTATTTAGGAGGCATACATGACGTGACAGTTTGCAATATACCATCAGCGTTTTTGCAATTCTTGATAACATCCTTTTTTTTTTAACATTGGCTTATTGGTTTTCAGACACATAATTGGAACAAGTCGTAAAACATACATTAAATGTGCTGTTTTTCCCCCCAACAAGTAAATTAACAAAAAAACTGTGCGATGAAGTCGGGACTTGTCCAGGGTGTACACCGCCTTCCATCCGAATGCAACTGAGATAGACTCCAGCACTCCCCGTGACCCCAAAAGGGACAAGCGGTAGAAAATGGATGGATGGATGGATAAATATAAATAATAATGAAAAATGAATAAATAAATAAAGTAAGAAACCACAGACTTTATTTATTTATTCATTTTTTCATTATTATTTATATTTATCCATCCATCCAATAAAGTAAGAAACCACAGACGGGCTTCACGGTGGAAGAGGGGTTAGTGCGTCTGCCTCACAATACGAAGGTCCTGCAATCCTGGGTTCAAATCCAGGCTCGGGATCTTTCTTTGTGGAGTTTGCATGTTCTCTCCGTGAATGCGTGGGTTCCCTCCGGGTACTCCGGCTTCCTCCCACTTCCAAAGACATGCACCTGGGGATAGGTTGATTGGCAACACTAAATTGGCCCTAGTGTGTGAATGTGAGTGTGAATGTTGTCTGTCTATCTGTGTTGGCCCTGCGATGAGGTGGCGACTTGTCCAGGGTGTACCCCGCCTTCCGCCCGATTGTAGCTGAGATAGGCGCCAGCGCCCCCCGCGACCCCAAAAGGGAATAAGCAGTAGAAAATGGATGGATGGATGGAAACCACAGACAGAAGTCAACATAAAGCCATAAACAGCTGCATTCTTGAATGGCCTTTGAGAGAACCCACAAGCACACAAAAGGCTCATCAACCACCCACCTTTCAGTTGTGATTTAATGAGGGTTAATTTGGAGACCACTTTTTCTTACGTATGTAAGAAAAAACCTTAAACCTTTGCCGAACAATTCAATGTCAGTCTAATCGTCTCCGTTTTGAAAAAATACAGGACATCTTTTATCCAGCGGGTGTGGCAAGGAGGCGCTGTTGCCTTCTAATTTAACACAATGAGTCTTCTAGCCAATAAAGTAGTGAATGCTACATAAATACATGTTTTATGATGGTCCTAATATTTCACTGGAGTGGCACAGTTAGCAGTATTTTTGATATAACTAAATGTGAAAAAATATGTATATTATTTGTTGGCCTACTGATCATCAGCATTGCTTAACTGATGCCAGAAGTAGCAAGGCTTCTTTTTCCCGGTAAGGATAGATGGAATTACGAGACGGCGACACAGGAGGCGGTGTGTGGGCGGCGGTCGGTCAGCCAGTTGACTCACGGTTGGGCCACTCAAAACAGTGGCCAAGCACATGGAGGGAAGGAAGGATATTTATCCCCTTGTTTGGATAATCCACCATCTGCCACATTGTGAAAAGGCCCGGCCAAAAAAGCCTCTAGGTTGGACCCAAATGCAAAGCATATGGGAGGCAAGGAAAAGTACAACTTTTCCCGTAGGGTGCAAATGACCAAAAAGGATAAATTATTACAGTATATTTTTTAGTGTGTGCTTTTTAGATCATTTAAGTGTTCATATGTGGACGCCTTGGCGCGGTTGGGAGAGTGGCCGTACTAGCAACCTGAGGGTTACTGGTTCAATCCCCACCTTCTACCAACATCGTCATGTCCGTTGTGTCCTTGAGCAAGATACTTCACCCTTGCTCCTGTGGGTCATGGTTAGAACCTTGCATGGCAACTCCCGCCATCAGTGTGTCAATGTGTGTGAATGGGTGAATGTGGAGAAATTGTCAAAGCGCTTTGAGTACCTCGAAAAGCGCTATACAAGTATAACTTATTTACCATATTCCATCATTACACTTAGAGGGCTACATTTGTATATACAATCTATAGGTATTTATCAGCTTAATTGATTAGGTGATGGATTCATGTGAAAATTTTAAAAATCGAGTATAGCACTTTCGGTTTCCAAGCAATAAGAAACACCTAAAAAAAAAATCATACATCTGATCATTTGTAGTATGAAACATGTATATTTAATAAAATAATTTTGAAAACATAGCATTTTTTAGGGTAACGATTTTACTCACTTGATGTGTGATTTAATGCACATTTAAATTTCCGCATTCCCTTTTTCAGCTGCAGGGGGCGCATCAATTCCAGAGGGGAGCACATCTCTAAAAAAAAACCCTGAAAAAATTGATCAAGATCCAAATCGCGATTCTTATTTATTGCGATTCGAAATTGATTGATAATTTTCAAGAATCAATTTTTAAAGGACGTTTTAAGGCAATATTCTGTGCTTATAAGTCATCAGCCAAAAGGAGCTTATGTAACCTTTAACCTGTTTTGATTGGCTTTATTTTTTTAATTTAAATTCTAAATATATTGCAATAAAAGCTTTGAAATGAGAAGTACATTGAATCCAATTTGAACCGAATGGTCACCCCAAGAATCGGAATTGAATTAAATTGTGAGTTGTTGCGAAATTCACATTCTTAATAAATACAATTAATTGGAAAGGAGAACCCCACTGAATGTTATAAACTCTGTCCCAGTGTTGTACTGAGCAGACCATTTGAGTGTCATGTAGTGTTGCCCCGATACCCATATTTTGGTACCGGTACAAAAATTACTTTGATATTTTCGGTACTTAAAATGGCATTATTGGCTTTATTTTAACAAAAAATACTGCGGTACATTAAACATATGTTTTTTATTGCAAGTCTGTCTTCAAATGAAATAGTGAACATACAAGACAACGAGTCTTTTATTAGTAAGTAAGCAAACAAAGGCTGCTAATTTAGCTGATGACATATACAGTAACATATTGTGTCATTTTCCATTCTATTATTTTTTCAAAATTATTAAGGACAAGTGGTAGAAAATGAATTGTTGATCTACTTGTTCATTTACTGTTAATATCTGCTTACTTTCTCTCTCAACATGTTGTATCTACACTTCTGTTAAAATGTAATAATGACTTATTTGTCTGTTGTTTGATACTTTATATTAGTTTTGGTGATCAATTTGATACCAAGTAGTTACAGGATCATACATTGGTCATATTCAAAGTCCTCACGTGTCAATCAATCAATCAATCAATCAATCAATGTTTACTTTTATAGCCCTAAATCACACGAGTCTCAATGGGCTACACAACCCACAACGAGCCCAGGAACATATATAATGAATTTAGAAACATATATTTAAAAAAAAAAAAAAAGAAAAAGATGTGATGCCAAAAAATATGGACGTAATCATTAGTAGTATCGACTGGATACGCTACTGTACTTGGTATCATTACAGTGGATGTTAGCTGTAGATCTACCAATGGTGTGGTGGCGGAACGGTAGTTTTCAGAGGCGGTATAGTGCCGAAAATAATTCATTAGCATCGTGGTACTATACTAATACTGGTATACCGTACAACCCTAGTGTAATGTGGTACAAACTAGTTGAGGCTAAATAAGCAGCGCCTTTGTTGGTTGCACACGAGTACAGCACATCATTTGCATCGAATTGCTTCAAACCCCATTAAATCAACAATCAATTTCCCAGTTATTGACTCTTAATTAATGTCTGTTGCTGTTGCCAACAACTACCTAATATGGTCATCCTTCCTCTTTCCAGCCCTCTCAGAATGTCCTCTCATCTGATCAAACATCTTTTGGGAATGCACAAATCATTTTCTATGGGCGTAGTTGAAAATAAACTGACAAGAAGTCGAAGATATAATCTACCATGCTCAAACAACTGAAACAAAGAGTGTGTGTGCCCAAGCAAGGGCAAGGCGGCTCATCAACAACATCAAGACAATGTGTCCGAATATGCCAAACCCATTAAGAAAGTTGCGGTGTCATCCGAACGGCTCACTTCTTCTGCGTTGTCTAAGCACTTAACCCTGCTGCAGCTCCAGCATCTGCACACGCTGCTGGAATACCGAACGAGGTGGTAAGGGGAGTAAATTGCTGTAATGAAGCTATTTTATTACATACGGATGAGCAGTGCTGAATAAACAGGAACAACAAAAGGTGGCGGTGGTGGTGGAGTGTTTCACGGCGCCATCTGTGAAAGTACTTTAGCCAGTAGTGTTTGTTGATGATGATGGCTGGCAGCAGGACAGAAATGACTTGTGTCTGATTGGGACGACGGTCACGTCCAACTTATCAACAAACTGATATGAAGAGCAGCAGAGATGAAATGTGTATAGTCGGAATCCAGAACTCCTTAAGGTTTGATTCTATAGACTCCTAGTTGTTATTGATTAGTTTGATGAGCAATCAGTTGTGTGAAATTTACTGTTGATTAATTGCAATTGGGGTAAAATGGCGTGCACTATTTGGCAGCAACCCGAAGAGGCAATGTTGACTTAGTCTCAAATTGTTTGCTGTCGAAAGACGGCTCGAAATGACTATCGATGGAAACTCCTCTGCTTGTTGAAAGACACCAGCGACAGAAACGGGAGCTCAGAATATTCAGTTCGTCAATTGATTGATTGATTGATTGATACTTTTATTAGTAGATTGCACAGTTCAGTACATATTAAGTACAATTGACCACTAAATGGTAACACCTGAATAAGTTTTTCAACTTGTTTAAGTCGGGGTCCACGTTAATCAATTCATGGTACAAATATATACTATCAGCATAATACAGTCATCACACAGGTTAATCATCATAGTATATACATTGAATTATTTACATTATTTGGTTGATGTCAGTACTTCAGTCATCAACAATTGCAACAACAGAGAAATGGACATTGAAACAGTGTAGGTCTTACTTAGTAAGATATGTACAGCCAGCAGAGAACATAGTGAGTTCAGATAGCATAAGAACAGGTTTATACATTAGAAGTAGATATGATTATTTGCATTAGGTTATTTATAATCCGAGGAGATGGGATGTGAATGGGGGAGGGTATTAGTAAAGGGTTGAAGTTGCCTGGGGGTGTTGTTTTAGAGCGGTTTTGAAGGAATATAGAGATGCACTTACTTTTATACCTGTTGGGAGTGCATTCCACATTGATGTGGCATAGAAAAAGAATGAGTTAAGACCTTTGTTAGATCGGAATCTGGGTTTAAAGTGGTTTGTGGAGCTCCCTCTGGTGTTGTGGTTATGGCGGTCATTTACGTTAAGGAAGTAGTTTGACATGTACTTCGGTATCAGGGAGGTGTAGCGGATTTTATAGACTAGGCTCAGTGCAAGTTGTTTTACTCTGTCCTCCACCCTGAGCCAGCCCAATTTGAAGAAGTGGGTTGGAGTGAGGTGTGACCTGGGGTGGAGGTCTAAAAGTAACCGGACTAGCTTGTTCTGAGGTGTTTGGAGTCTAGATTTGAGGGTTTTGGAGGTGCTGGGGTACCTTAAGGTCAAATGGTCATGGTGAATAACAATTGGAATAAATAACTTCACGTATCAAAATCTCAACTGTTTTAACAAATAACTACAAATGTTCCACAATTACATTGGGTTTTCGCTCATAAACGCATTGTGTGGGGCCGCATAGCTCGGTTGGTAGAGTGGCCGTGCCGGCAACTTGAGGGATCCAGGTTCGATTCCCGCTTTCGCCTTCCTAGTCACTACCCTTGTGTCCACCCACACTGGTTGAAATGTAACTTAGATATTGGGTTTCACTATGTAAAGTGTTTTGAGTCACTAGAGAAAAGCGCTATATACAAATATAATTCACTTCATTTCACAATGGGAGTGTGAATAAAGCTTGGTTTTACAACTCCATACAGCAGGTGCTGGTATGCATTGTAACTGTTTTTAATGCACATCATATACACATGGTCTGTTAGAGCAGTGGTTCTCACTTGTGGATATGCGTACCCCTAGGGGTACATGAAGGTATGCCAAGAGGTACGTGAGATTTTTTTTTAAATATTCTAAAAATAGCAACCATTCAAAAATCCTTCATAAATGCATTTATTTAATAATACTTCAACAAAATATGAATGGAAGTTCATAAACTGTGAAAAGAAATGCAACAAAGCAATATTCAGTGTTGACAGCTGGATTTTTTGTGGACATGTTCCATAAATATTGATGTTACAGGTTTCTTTTTTTGTGAAGAAATGTTTAGAATTAAGTTCATGAATCCAGATGGATCTCTATTACAATCCCCAAAGAGCGTACTTTAAGTTGATGATTACTTCTATGTGGAGAAATCTTTGTTCATAATTGAGTAACTTGTTTATTTTTCAACAAGTTTTTTAGTTATTTTTTATATCTTTTTTTCCAAATAATTCAAGAAAGACAAATGAGCAATATTTTGCACTGTAATACAATTTAATAAATCAGAAACTGATGACATAGTGCTGTACTTTACTTCTTTATCTCTTTTTTTCAACCAAAAATGCTTTGCTCTGATTAGGGGGTACTTGAATTTAAAAAAATGTTTACAGGGGGTACATCACTAAAAAAAAGTTTGAGAACCACCGTGTTAGAGAATAAGAAGGGGAAGGGCGGAACAACGTTGCCAGTTTAGCAAATCACAAACTTAGTGAAGAGTCTTTTTAGTGACTGATGTGAAAGCATGTAACGCTCTCCTCAATGAGCTGTGGATGCTGCTCTGGGCCCTTCCCTCATAAAAAAAAACACTTGTAAAAGAAGCGGCAGAAGAAAGTTTGTACTTCTAAACATATGTTTTGTTTTGACTTACTTTATGACCCACACATAGTTATTCCTCTTTTGAACTCTTGACTGTTATGATGACATGTAAATGCACCAATGGCCAACCTTTGTAGTTCGACAATGACGTCATAAATTTTTTTTTTTAAAACAGAAAAGAGGGATATAAGCACCTTTTGAGGAAAAAAAGGAACATTGAGGGGAAAAACGAGGAACATTTCTATCAGCATGAAATGTTACCACACAATCTCAAAGAAAACATTGAAAATCAAATCCACATTTCCTGCAGTTGCTAGGTCCGGCTCATTGAATATGTGGTGGGCAAGCAGTGTCTGTTCTCAATGGGTACTCGGCGCCATTTAGCCTTTCTCAATGAAAAATGCCCTATGCTTGCGTTGTTTTTGGCTGTACGATCCGTTTAAATCACGAAAAGGATTAACGTTTCTTTAGAGTTCCTCGAAAGGTAATTAAAAAGGGCAAAGGAGTGCAAGATTTTATGAAAGAAGACGACCAAAGTGGCAAACACAGTTGAAGAACGCACAACTTTGCAATGACCACTTTGTTAAAGGTTAGTTAGATATATTTTTAATATATTACGTTTAGTAGGTTGAAGTATTATCTTTATATTATTTGTATTTTAATTTTTAAAAAACAGAAACCAAAAAAATCAGAGTCAATGATACTTTGTCAGGAAAGGAACTTTTACATCTCTCCTCTTGTTTATTTTGTACATATTATAACAAGGGAAAAAAATTATGTTATTGTTAGTTGGTTAAATGGATATGAAGTAAGTTTATTTTGTACATATTATAACAAGGGAAAAAAAATCAGTTATTGTTAGTTGGTTAAATGGATATGAAGTAAGCTGTTGGGTGCCAGTTTGTTTACATGGACGCGAGACGCAAAGTTGAAACATGAAATGCAAACCTTATCAGGGCAAAAACAATGCATTCTTTATCCGGGAGAGTCTTGATACCACTTTCCTTGACCCAACCACACACAAAGAAGTTGTAAACCTACATGCTTTTCCAAGTTTTAATGTATTTTGTCATGCAGCATGACGTCGGAGCACACGATAGTTCGATATTTCTGGGAACGCCACGTCAGATAATCCTTGAGAGCCCCATGCGTACTCATAGTTAGCGCACTGCTTGCTGCACAAGAGCCATCTTGGTTTGGTTGACCACCGCTTTATTTCCACTTCCAGGAAGAAGACACGTGTCGGAATACAAGCAATTGGGTGCATTTCTACACTATATTTTACCTTTAGACAAATTCTCATGTACCAACATCTTTTGGTTGTCTTTTTGACACTTAAATGTCCCACGTAATGTACCACAGAATGTTTTTTAATACAAAATCTACTAACATTATTATCATTCAAAATGCAATGTAAAATTCGATAACATGCATCCTGTCGCCAAAGACTTCCAGTGTTGTGACCTCTCTTCACATCTTTCAAGTGAAAAGTATACCTTCACGCTGGCTACAAATACGAATTCTAGAACTACAACTGGTTCGGACCCATCTGTGTTCAGATTGTAATCATCCGAACATGATTAGCAGCAGACTAGAAAGCCGTCAACTTTGTTCTGATTTGACTTGATCGTCTCCCCATCTTGCAACTTCCTAAGGAGGAAAAACAGCGAGTAAGTTAAAGTTAATGTACCAAGGATTGTCCTACACACACTAGGTGTGGTGAGATTATCCTCTGCATTTGACCCATCTCCATCATTTTTGGTGATTTAACCCCCAATTCCAAACCTTGATGCTGAGTGCCATAGTCACGACCTACCGATCTGACGGCGGACACTCTAACCACTACACCAGTGGTTCTCAAACTTTTTTCAGTGATGTACCCCCTGTGAACATTTTTTTAACTCAAGTACCCCCTAACCAGACTAAAGCATTTTTGGTTGAAAAAAGAGATAAAGAAGTAAAATACAGCACTATGTCATCAGTTTCTGATTTATTAAATTGTATAACAAATATAAATAAATATAATTCACAACAGTGTAAAATATTGCTCATTTGTAGTGGTCTTTCTTGAACTATTTGGAAAAAAAGATATAAAAATAACTGACAAGTGACTCAATTATAAATAAAAAAATTCTACACATAGATGTAATCATCAACTTAAAGTGACCTCATTGGGGATTGTAATAGAGAGCCATCTGGATTCATGAACTTTCTCAACATTTCTTCACAAAAAAACAAATTTTTTACAGAAATATTTATGTCCATAAAACACCTAGCTGTCAATACTGAATATTGCATTGTTGCATTTCTTTTCACTGTTTATGAACTTACATTCATAATTTGTTGAAGTATTATTCAATAAATATATTTATAAAGGATTTTTGAATTGTTGCAATTTTTAGAATATTTTAAAAAAAATCTCCTGTACCCCTTGGCATACCTTCAAGTACCCACAGGGGTCCGCTTACCCCATTTGAGAACCACTGCACTAGACCACTGAGCAGGTAATACATGAGTACCTGAGGCAACTGCACAACAAATTTTGTTTAGATCAGATTTGTGTTGATATTTCATTTAAAAAATGCAGAAGTGCTATTTTGGCGTGAAAATTAATGTATAAAAACACAGATTCATGCCTGAAGACCAAAGGATAAGGCCAAACTTTATTTGTGATCATGATTGACTGCAGTTGTAGTGGCATAACATAATTAGAATCAGAAAAAAGAAGAATTAGAATTGAAATAAAGTAGAATGACAGCCATGCCAATGATGAGTGTAATGTATGTGCAATTGTAACTACAGCTGTACATACTGAAAGTATTGTCACGTCATTGCTGTAACACATGCAATAATTAAGCTGGTTCTTTGTTCACGTGTCACACTGCACAGATGGACAAACGCTACAGACGAACGCAACCCTATCAAGCAAATGACTGTGCTGATGCTCACGCTAATGCTTCATTGTCACGCTCACAATCTCCAGACATGTCATAATGACACGTCCATGAAGTTCCGTACAGATTTCCCCCCCAAGTTAGAACTAATAAGTGCTTTCAAAAGCCACGTCGATGTCCCCATTAGCAACAAAAGCTAGAGTAGAAACTCAGTTTGTGTCAATGTGTGTGTTGACTGCAGTAATGAGCAACGGGCAGCTGGTCTGAGGATTTTCTGTCGTTTTTTCTACACACTGATGACACTTGATAGCACGCCAGTGTACATGCTGCTGCTCGCCACTATATTTCCTAACAGTCTGAATGAGCGACAAGTGATTGAAATTAAAATAATTTCCGATGATGACCTATAAAAAAGTCAGTCTTTACGCCAATAGAATTCCATGCACATTCACATAAATCCAAGGGTTTTCTTCCAGGGAAAAGTAGAACACTTTTAGAAGTGAGCACCTGTGGCGTCCTTTTGTGTGGAAAAAAAAAAGCTTAATTAAACATTAGGATTTTCAACTTGATAGCACACTTAACGGCAGCACACAGATGGGCTATATTCCCAATATATCCCATTTTAAGCTCCAACAGTAATCACGGCTCTCATTTTCCTGTCACTTAAACACAGCCCGGCGTCACGTGGCCGAAACGGGGACAGACACTCGCCTAAAGCGCACCTGCTCTTGCCGTAATGATGCTAATTCCATTAATTCCTCGTAGCGCTGTTAGATTTAAAGTGTGATCAGAGACCATGCTGAACAGAGTGAGGGAAAAATCACTCCAAGCTTCCACCGTGTCCTACGCAATTATTTCATAGCAAAACTGAGTTCAATTTAATTAAATGCAGCTTTCGTGAATGGGTTTTAGTGTCGAGGTTTAATTGTATGGGCGCAGACTGCAGAGTAACGCTACTTGAGATGAGTGGACAAAAGCAGTCGTGAAAATGACCGTTAAATCACTGGAAGGTGCAATTAAAGTGTTTGCTGTGAGCCGTTGAAGATGAAATTGCCAATTAGGGCTGTAACCATTGACTATTTTGATAGTTTACTAATCATGGACTATCGTAAAGATTGGTCGACTCATCGGTTTATGAAGTGCACAACTATTTAGTAGCTCTAATTTAGACATTGGCTTCTAAATTCAACTTGAGATTTTTAGGCATGTGCTAACTAATACAGACAATAAATAATGACTACTTCATTCAGAATTTTTTATTAATGAACTGTGCTGCTCATTATACTCGCGCATGTTCTTTTCCATAAACACGTCATGACATTTCAGACTATTTTAGACAAATTATTTAATTCAAGAACACAATTTTTTATTGATTTTTATCAACAACGTCAGCGAATCTATGCACACGTTTCCACCAAGCAGCACAGTCTGATATGTTTTTTCATTTGCAATAGTGAAAGGCGGCAACTAGAGATTGGAACAACGAGAAAAATTAACAAAATGTTCTCAAACATGCAGTGTTTTAATGTGTAAAAAATATTTCACAATTTATTTTGTAAACATGCTTGTTTTTCATGATAAATGCTATGGAAAAAAAATTAAGTAGTAGTAATCATATATACACATTTGAGTATGAATGTTTTTTAATTTATCAATATTGTATATACTGTAAATCCTATGTGTTATAATTGTTATATTATATTAAATCATTGTATTATTATTTTTCTGTATTCATTTGACTAAGAAACTGTAATTAACAATATTCAAACATTGTTTACTGTTATGTATGCAAGGAAATTTCACGGCTAGTTTTTGTTTTTTAGGACAATTAAACATTATATGCAAACAAATGGCAGAGCTGCCACCATACATATATTTATGATATAATGTCGAGCCCACATGTGTTTCCTGAACATCACTATCCAAGTCACATATATTATGGATTATAGATAGTATTTTGAGACGGAGTCAACAGCGCCCCTGCTGGCTTCAGCCAAGCAATGCACTCAATTTTGCAACAACTGCATCAAAACACAACCTATAATTAATAAGTGGACTGGCGTCAATTGGGAATGCTTCCACTGAGAATACACATACTAATCTTGTGCTTTCTCTAAAACACCTTCAGGTCTTATTGTTTATTTATATGATTTTTAAATCCATGTCCCAGTGAGAGCACCAACAGAAAAGTGTTAAGTCCAATTCAGTGTGCCAGAACAGTCTAATAATGGAATAAGAGCAACATTAATAGCACTTGGGGCATTAAAAGATAAGGCATCTTAATATGTTCACTTTGTTTTCAAAAGCAGTTTTAAACATACATGTTTGCATATCTTTTAAAGTATCTTGTGTTGAAGCCATACATTATTCTTGGCCTCGCTCCTTGCTTATCTGAACCCTCACTTTCTGCCGTTGACCCAAGACTGGTTTTAATTATGCATCAACTACCGATCAAAACACAATTAATAGGCAAAGCAGCTATTTGACTTTGCACCTCTTTTAACCTTCCCTGGCCTTCATTTTATGTGGAATTAATAATCAGCCCAAAAGACGATCACTACGTTTACATAGTGTCAGATAGTGTAGATTGAGCGGGCCCGCCGCCTCGGTAGCGGACAAACAATCCCATCTGTAAACATGCCATGTTTGCCAGGGATCAGAGTGACAGGGTTCAATAATGACTCTGAAGCGCACCATTAGAAACGTAGACTAACAGGTTGGCGATATACACACTGGCTTGCTGTTCTTGTTTGTGCTGTAAGCAATCCTACGTGGCCTTTGTCAGCGTGACCTTATTTCACGTTTACACACTTGAAGCTGCTGGGTACATTGCCAAGTAGTTAGCTACTAGACACAGATGCAAGAAGAAGTACAGGCATGGAGCACGAAGGTGAGATTAGAGTAGCTATAACATTTTATACTCCTGCAGCTTTGTCATAATTATTATAAGAGCAACAACATTCACCAGAAGTCATGGTCAGAGTGCACATAAACTTAAGAATTCACATCTCAGGTTAGATTTTATCTAAAAAGCAACAAAACCATGGCTGTTAACCACAATGAATTCAAATTTTTTGAAGGACATAGGTTTTTTTCACTCAGATATCACTTGCGCCTTTTCTAACGTCAACCAAGCAAGGCGGGATATTGTTGCAGCCATGCATCATTTCATACAGCGACTCTACATCCCACAGTCAGATAAGATGTATATTCACCTCAGGGGTGATATGTAAAATACCCGAAAGACAGTGACGGTTGCTTTGAAGATGGAGAAGTGAGTGTCAGCATTGCAGATTACTTTATACGTAAATTGTTACGACTTTAATACTACAGCTCAGCAGATGTAAAATCGTAGGGTTGACTGCCGGATTTGGCAGGTAGTATTAAGGAGGCTGTATCGACTAAGAATAACTTTTTAACTTGAAGAAAACACTGTGGCGAGACGGAGCCGACGAGCCGACAGCGGGATAGGACAAACAGCGGTCCTACCCAGGGTGGCGGCCAGGGGGTGGAGCATGCAGCGGAGCGGAGAGGCGGGGCGCACTTGGAATGATGCTGCAATCCGAGTCAGGTGCGTAAACGACACACCTGCTCTCAATCCCTGCATCTTCTGCTGCAGTTTAAAAGGGGAGAAGGAGGAGCAATCGAGGCAGAAGTAGGATAAGAAACAACCGACGACGAAGACGACGAGAGCGACCAGGACAGAGATGAGACCCCGCGGAAGACGCAGTCAACGGCCACCGAAAGGCGCGCCGAGACGAGCAGAAAGAAAGGTCGCGCTAGAAATTGGCGTGACCGACTGGAACCAAAACTTGTTTGTTGAAATAATAAACGAGAGTCAAACCTGCTACAATGCGTCGTGCATCGATGGTCACTGCAAACCACACGATGACGGCTTGAGACCTGTCACAAACACATTTTGGCCCATGTTTTAATTTTAAAATTAAAATTAAAGTACCACTGATAGTCACACACACACTAGGTGTGGTGAAATTACTCTCTGCATTCGACCCATCACCTTGTTCTACCCCCTGGGTGGTGAGGGAAGCAGTGATCAGCAGCGGTGGCCGCACTGGGGAATCATTTTGGTGATTTAACCCCAAATTCCAACCCTTGACGCTGAGTGTGTGGTAATCTGAAATTTCCTTGCTCATTTCTGTTTATGTCTGCACACGCTGTTCCCTCTCTCTCTCGTCCACAGTATGGAGTTCAGCTGGTGCATGGCAGCAGCACACCTGAGGTAAATTAGTGGCAGCCTATTTAACCTGGCTGCTGACAGCAGGTGAGCGCTGGGACTTTGTTTACTGCTTGCTACCGGCGCTTATGTTGTTAGTCTTGCCTGCGAACTCCCAAGTTGTTCTTACGCATCTTCTCAGGTTTTCTTGTATTTCTCTAGCCTAGTCTAGCGCTTTTATTTTGTACCTATTTCTTCTGTTTTACTTCTTTCATGAAGTATTTTTCCTAGCCTCGTCTAGCGCTTTTACTTTCTCCTTTGTTTCTCTGTTTTACTTCTTGCATTAAGTATTTTTCCTAGCCTTGTCCAGCGCTTTTGGTTTTGTGTAGGTTATTTATCTTAGTAGTTTCTTACATGGTGTGTTTTTGTGTTAACCACCATCACCTTTGTTTTGCTACTTCGTGCTTCCTCCAAAATAAAAGGAAGAACTAATGTCCACAAACAATACGTTTCTGCATCCTTGGTATCCAACTCACCAGATCATTACAGAGTACCAAGCAGGGAGGTAATGGGGACCGTTTTTATACTCTTTGGTATGACTCTGCTGGGGTTTGACCTCACAACTACACTAACCACAAGGCCACTGAGCAGGTAAAGTAAATACCAAATTTGGCTCTACTCAAAATAAAAGTGAAATCTGTGTTCCGGTTTTATGGTATATACCGGTGGTTAGTAATAAAGTACCGCGGTAATAATTAATTAAAAAATGAACTTTAATGCCTTAATAAACTTTAATGCCTGTTTTTTTTTTTTGTTTGTTTTTTTTTTTTTCAATTGACACAATGGTGCATCGAGGCATTGCTGCTAATATGAGGCTAAAGAAGCGTATGTTAGTTAACACACGCACTTGCACGCAGAAATAGTGTGAAGACAGAAAAGGGAGAATGGACATTTTGTTTAGTTTGAAAACTAACCGATAAAGGTGACGCTATAAACACTGAAGCGCCACCCTGCTTAAATCCAGCCACAGTGTTTTACCTACTTGTAAATCACTAATCCTTGCCTCCATGGTGACAAATAAAGTATGTTTTCTTACAAATATCATCCCTTCAGGATAAGGAATAGCTAATCATGCTTTACTACACACCGAAGGTAAATACAATAACTAACTGCGAACAGGCACTCCGTAATGTAAACATATGGGTGGATCTATACAAATATCAAAACTACGAACGATTACTACTAAAAGAGAAGTTGTCCAGTATGTTCTCTATGTTATTTAATGACAACATTGTTGATTGCAATAACAAACGTATGTTTCATGTATCATGAGATTTTCTGTTAAAGTTACACCAATAATGACATTTATTTGTTGTCTAATTAATTTTGAAAAAAATCAAAAATGCATTTTTATACCAGTACCAAAATATTGATATATGGGCAAAACCCTAATACTGACTGTAACGCCACATGGACGTGCTCCATCACTTATCCGGCTAATCTGCCTGAGTAAAAACGAAGATGTCTTACTTGTATCGAGACGAGCCAAATGAGGTGGTTCGGGCATCTGGTCCGGATGCCACCCGAACGCCTCCCTAGGGAGGTGTTTAGGGCACGTCCAACCGTTAGGAGGCCACGGGGAAGACCCAGGACACGTTGGGAAGACTATGTCTCCCGGCTGGCCTGGGAACGCATCGGGATCCCCCGGGAAGAGCTAAACAAAGCTGCTGGGGAAAGGGAAGTCTGGGTTTCCCTGCTTAGGCTGTTGCCCCCGCGACCCGACCTCGGATAAGCGGAAGAAGATGGATGGATGGATGAATGTCTTACGCAAATTCTTCCACCTCAAAAGAAGGGCTAAATCAAAATTCGTGAGGTCTTTGGCTTTGGCGTAGCGCCGAGAATACATGAAACTTGACTAACTAGAGAAGGTAAATGCTGTAACAAAGTTTCCCTATGTGAAATTGCTGAAGAATAACTACATTTGCGAGAAGGGAGCTACAGTCCTCGGCGTAGAAACATCCTCCCAACACTGTTAGTAAAATATTCTTGAGTCCAAATAGATTTAATATAATAAGCCATGTTGTTATACACGTCACACCAGGAAGCAGAAACTGCTCTGAGGAAGGTTGAAAGTGACAGATGAAACTGTAAGCAAACATGAGTGAACTATTTCGGAAAATATTAACGCAATCAATTAAACCTGCCAACACACCTGTGCGCGGGGTGGCCCCAGCAGGTACTCTATTTGCCTAAATCTCACAAAGCGGATGACAGGGTTTAATGTCCCATGATTCGATTAATGTTGACATTAGGGCGATATATTGAATTTGTAAGATATATCGATATTATTTTTAAACAAGATGTTATTCATTCAGAAATGTTGTAATATCGATTTATTTCACATTAAAATGACCCAATACCGCTTATGTGTTGTGTTGCTTGATTCTCTCTCGCTCCCCACTTCCTCTCATGGGCTACTAAACTCCTCCCCTTTCTCCTTCCAAGACGTTCTTGGTTGTTTACTATGATCAGTCACGATTAGTTGGGATTAGGGCAAAACATTAGGAACTGGCCAATCAAAGACAAGATAGGGCGGGTCATGGAACCAGGAAGGGAAATCACAACAGACGTCTCGAATGACGAGGAAAGAGTCGTAGAAGAGTAAGAGGGAAAAGAGCAGGCGATTTATACATTAAAAAAACTAGTGGGAGATGGCAGAGGGATTCTCTTCTTTTGATTTTTCTTTTAGCGATGCCGACGACGTCCAAGAAACCCGCAATGCATCTACTTGGCCACATTTGGACAAATGCATGCGTGTGGATAAAACATTTATTTGAGTTGTTTACCGCATAAGCCCAAGTCCAAAACTGTTCTCGAGTTGCCAGGTTTGCCATATTTCGCACGAGAAATGCTGCCAAAAATGTATGCCGAAGTGAGGAAGATCATAGCCGCACAATTAAGTTAAGTCACTGACTTGGCGCTGACCAGAACCGTATGTGAGTGACAGTCAATTACATCGTCGACTAGGAATTAAAAAGTGTCCGCAAATAATTTTTTTACCTAAGTTTGATAAATTTTATATTATTTGCACAGCTATGTTATTTATTTTACGTATAAATAATATTTGTCTATTTTATGTTATGTTATGTAATTATGTGCTACTAAAACAGTTTCTAATCAGTGCTGTTAATACCCATCTTGACGAACTGGGTTAATAAAAGTGCCACTGACTGTTCACAGTACAATGGTCATTCACTTCAATTTCAGTGAATCTCAGTAAAAAAATGAATGTCTTTATATGTCTACTTTCACCGGAAAATTTATTGAGATATATATCGAATATCGAGTTTAAGTAAAAATATATCAAGATATACTTTTTCGTTCACATCGGCCAGACCTAGTTGACATAAGGTTGAATCAGACTCATTGAATCGTCCAATCTTCAACAATTGAAGACAATTCTAGGTAGTTGTTTCTGAAATGTCAAACTTTGATCAAATAAATAGATTAAAAACAAAATTGCACTGCAAAGGATGCTGGTTCTGAGGAGAGGTTGCACACAAAACTGAATATAAAATTGGAAAAGAATAAAGATCATTCTTGAGTTGTGATTTATAGCCTTAATAACTTACTTTTCACTGAAAAGAAACATGTTATACCCAATAGTTAAAAAAAAAAGTCTATGATTTGTATTTATTTGATAAGTCTTTAGACGTCCCAGAACGTGACTCATTTATGTCCCCTATAGAAAGTGTCCCCCCTTCCCTTAGCACACTTACAGGCTTTCACAGAACAGACGACTGGAAAAGAAAGTTTCACTTCCCCACTTGCAATCTGACTTTCAATTAAACTCCCTGGCTTGCCGGGGAGAAATTCAGCTCTTATGCAATCCTCCTCCAAACACCGAACGGAAAAGGGAGGGAGAAGGAGGGCAGGCCAGAGGGAAAGACGGGGGTAGGAATGAAAGGATCGCATGCAGGGTTATCCTCACAAGTGCCGGGCACGGGCTGACCCAGTGAGTAGCTTTCCTTTGTCAGGATGTGGAGAGAGTGGGTGGTAAGCAGGGTTCTTCCGTCTGCATTCGCACGCCAACTTCATGGACTTGTGTTGGCAGCCACACCCCTTGTATAATCCAGTGTTGGTAATTGGGACAGACAGGCATGTAAACATTCAGGTGCAGTTTACACGACACAGGAAATAGATGATAACAGTGTCCTTTAGGCTGGTTGTCAGTTTTAAAATTAATATCACAGTGTACTTCTATAATCTGTACATCAAACTTCTGTAGTGAAGAGGCAGGTTTTTGTTTCTATCTATTTACAGTAATGTGAAAACAATATGACACCAAGGGCTATGCATTAACATTATAATTTCCACACAAGACCTACATGGACATTTATTTGTGGCGGCCTGACACCATGGCAATTTAGGAACCACTGACTGTCCTCTTGGTCTAATCCAAAAGGATATGTTTTAATTCTACCTAGCGATGTAATGAATAACAACATTAATAATAACTATGGCAAAATTTCCATCGGTTAGTATTACCATTTTGTAGGGGTGTAATGGTATGTGTATTTGTATTGAACCGCTTCGGTACGGGGGTTTCGGTTTGGCACGCGGGTGTACCGAACGAGTTTGTAAGCAAAAGTCTTCACAAGCTGCTCTGATTCTGCCTCTGTGTCAGCACCCTGCATTGTCTCACCCACACAACCATCTGATTGGTTACATACAAAGCCAATCAGCAGTGCGTATTCAGAGCGATGTAACAGCCAATCAGCAGTGCGTATTCAGAGCGCATGTAGTCAATGCTTCAGCGTCGGGCAGATAGAGGTTTAGCAGGGGAGCAGCGGACAGCGTACTGTCCCCAAATTATGAAAAACACCTCCCAGTCACAACTATTACTAACATCACTATGAGCCCGTTGACTTTCTAGAAACTTAAACTGCAGCTCAACTCGCTCACAGTTCTGGTATGAGGTGAAGTGCGTGCGTGCGTGCGTGCGTGTGTGTGTGTTAGGGGCAGCAAAGCCCAGTCTGTCTGTTATTTCATTGAACTCCATGGTGTTCTGGGATGAATAGTCTCTCCTATTGCTATTGTACTATTTTTTCAGCTATAGTTACATTAATCATTAGTAATGTAGGAGCCTAGTTATGAATGGCAGGGTCCCTGCTATTACATATTGATAAATATATAACATTTACATAATAAAAGTCAACTACAGGCTTCCCAAATGCTGTAATAAATTAAGCATGATGAGTTGACTTGAAACTGTTTAATGTTGCACTTTTTAAATGTAGAAGAAAAGTTTTATCATTTTATTTAATCAAAGCAACAACTTGAGGCAGTTTAATGTGGATTAACGTGGGCAAAATTATTATAGTGTTCCCAATGTTAAAAGGATAAAGCCATTGTTTACAAATTTAGTAAATAAATAACCAAAAAATTTATATTTTGTTGTTTTCTTACTGTACCGAAAATGAACCGAACTGTGACCTCTAAACCGAGGTACGTACCAAACCAAATTTTTTGTGTACCGTTACACCCCTACCATTTTAAATTAATATTATCGGGAAAAAAACGTGATAACCGCACGTTGATTAAATTCCCGACTGATTAGGGGTAGTTCGCATGGATATAAGACACATTAACGTTCTGTTTTCATACTGAGAAATGACACACTGGTAGCTAAACTTGTATAGACAAATTACTGTCTGAGCAAGTAATATACCCTATTGTCCGGACGGTAGAGCGCACCGGCATATAAGACGCATTCACAAAACTTTAGAAAATAAAAAAAGCCGTACTGGACTATAGGCCTCATATAAATATGTTGCAACATGAGTTACTCACACGGTAAGATTCTATAAATGTTTATTTAGAAACCATAATTGCTTCCAAACGGTGTCTGTAACACGGCAGTAAAAGGGCTGATCAAACAAAACCGATGTCATCGTATTAGACCCACTAGCTATGACATCACACATGGGACGGTTTAGTAAGTATAAACAGTTTAAGTGAAATTCTAAAATTCGCAAACGTTGCTTGGAGTGATAAACAAAGAATCCACATGAGTAGAAACGCTATTGATGGCGAGAAGACTGAACAGCACTCTGGTTGAAAAACAAAAACACTAGCGATAAATGGAAGGTCACTGCAGCACCTACAGTGAGCGAATTAGTCCAAAAGAAGGTGCCATGGCACAAACAATAAATCACCCTGTCAGTGTAAGAGTAGGGGCTTATAGTCAAAATAATGTACAGTATTCAAGTCTGCACATTAAACCTACAGGCTGTGTTTCCTTAGAAAATAATACAACAATAGCAAAATTACACGAAAGTGTTTTTTTGTTGTTTTTAATGTACAAAGACAAAGCGGTCTAAAACAGAAAGTGAACTCTTGTCACGTCACATAAATCGGACGTTAAAGCAAAGTGAAGACTCAAGTTTCCTTTATCAATTAAAAAAAACATACATTTTTACAAATTAAAATGGAAAAAAAATATTAATCCAGAATGATATTTAATGTTCTCTTCTGCCTAGAAAGCATATTATGTGTCATTTTATTAAATTTTCCTTTTAAATAAACATTTATTAAAAAAATGTTAGTGTGTTTAAAAAAATTATGAGCACATTTAACAATACCAGATAATGATAACTGTGATCATTTTATTCACAATAACCGTGATATAATATTTTCATATCGTTACAGCCCTAATACTACTATAGATCCCTTCCAAGGTCTCTAGTTGTCCCCACTCGGTAAAGTTTTTTCTTGCCTTGATGTGATCTGAGCCCAGACTATTGTTGTGGTGGGTACAGAACATTGAGACATGTATGATTAAGGGCAGTATAAGTAAACTTTGATTGATTGATTGATTGATCAATTTCTAGTAAAATAGTGCATTTTTGAGTGATTAAACAAGACTAAAAAGGTGGACGTTCATAACATTTCAGTTTTAAATCGGGTATTTTCTCCATCCAGAATGTTGTTGCCGCTGTTGTTGGATAATATTAGTCAAAAGTGGTTTTGTGTAGTTCCTTAAAATAATTCAGCCCAGAAATACTGCAAGTCCTGCTAAAAAAAATATTACAGTTTTCAGATAAAAACTGAACAAAAATAGTGCGGTTGAGGCTTTCACTTAGCACATTGACAATAATAACCTCTTGGAACCTGGAAACAAAAACTTTTTAAAACAGGTTACCGAATGGATCGTTTTAGAAAACAATGTTATAATTTCATTCTCATCACTTAAAACTCCTGTCATGAAAATATAACACATTTGATCACATTTCCTTTATCGCTATAGGGAAAGTTAATGATTATTTACTGTTATGTTTTAAAATATTAGTTAAAAAAGATAAAAGAAATTAAAGTTCTGAAGTCCTTTTCCATGTCAGTCTTAAATCAATCAATCAATCAATCAATGTTTATTTATATAGCCCTAAATCACAAATGTCTCAAAGGACTGTACAAACCATTACGACATCCTCGGAAGAACCCACAAAAGCTCCCTAAAGGAAGGAAATTCATGTGATGCTTTCTTCTTTTGACAGCAAACTAGGTGAGACTGAATTAACAGCGCCTCTGCTGGCCGCAGCCAAGTAGTGCAGTGCATTATTTCCCTATTTCCAAGACATTTCAACAATCAACTCTACACAATTGAGCAGAATCATTAAGTTGTCATCCATACCCAAAGTGCTTTTTTTATTGCTACAACTTCAAAGCCAACACAACCATGTCCTGTTCTCGCATGTGGGCCCACAATGGATTTTCAAACATTTTTGCAAGTCAGTGTGAACAGGCATCCTTTAAACAACATTGTCGTTTGTATGCGAAAAACTTTACCACCTTGCGTCACAAATCTCATCAAGTTTACAGCGCCTCCATTATGGACGTCGCAGCTTCCTAGGAGGGGGCTGTAAAGCTAGAGGAGATGGGGAAAGAGGGTCATGGTGTTTGGCCGCAAGAGCAAGGAAACTTTGATAAATTAAGGGACGATAACAAAACACCCAAGGGGGGATACAGCGACAAGGTAATGAGAAATGGATCACAAGGTTGTGCTGTAGGGTTCCTAAAGAAAAACTGCTGCGCTAGCAGTGCATAAGCTATCCCTTCCTCCCAACCCCAAATCCCCTGCAAGGCCTCTGTCTGCATCTGAGAGTGCACTACCACTGGTGGAAGTATGGAAATACTAGGTCATGCTAGTCTGCTGCTGCGGGTAGGATTTTTCTCCCAGGCACCCGAGCGCTCCGATAAATCCCCAAAGGGTCCAATTACTCAATCTGAAACCTCTATTATGGCAATATGCTGATCGGTGTAATCGGTTATCAGCTTGCGAGCAACAAGAAAGATTTATTTGTTTCAATCCCGCCATAAATCATCTATGAAAAAAAGCTACATGTGAGTTGTAAACCATGTCCATGAGGTACATTTCCTCAATCAGTCCTGAAGAGATGTAAACATATTTTACGACTGATAAGACGTCTATCGCATACTGTTTGCCTGCAGGAGTCAACATTAGCGCTACCTTCATGCATACATGTAATATTCACAGGAATCCCTGTGGATATCTGGTTAAGCGACAAACTGCCTGTAAAATTCATTGGATCTTAAAAGTAATGAGGATCTACTTGCTTTGCCTTGGGATGTGTGTGCATGAAGTGCCAAAGAACCAAAATTCTACCTTTCACAGGTAAATAAAAGCACTTTGAAATGTTTCTTTTTGTGCATCACATTATCCACAGAGCCATCCGCGCATCGTGCAAATATGACTCCAGCTATCCCGAGGGGATGCCAAGGTGCTCCATGGTGAAAGTAAGTAGCCTGAAAAGTCTTGTTAGTAAAGTATAAGCTAGCTTTGACTAACTTTTTTTCATGTACGTCCTAAAGGTACCTTCACAGAAAGGAAAAAGGGTTGAGCGATATGGCCTAAAATCTATATGACAGCCTCCTCCGATAACGATATATATCACAATATATTATTTGGTATATAAATTGTAATACAACCATTTCAAAACAGGTTGCAAAAACTCCTAATTTGGCTGCTGATGTATGTAGTAACATAATGCGGTAATTTCCATTTGCATCGTTTTCTCTAAACTATTATTAATCTACCTGCTAATTTACTGTTAATAGCTGGTCATATTTTGTTTTAAAATCATTGACTGCTTATATTTCTGAGACGAAACATGATGGCGGTGTAACAATATCATTTAAATATGTAAATTTTTGCCTCATTCCCTTTTTATTTAGAGCAAAACGAAGTAAAGTGTACAAAACAATTAAACATAAGCAAAACGTACTATTGGCTCTGATTTAAATAATTTGTTGTTGCCTTTATAGCCAGGGACTACAACAAAAATGACTAAAAAATGGCTGTCAAAATAAAGAATATAACTCTGACGACTGTGGTAGTACGACAATATGTTGATACCATAAATCTCCCGTCCAAAGGCAAAACCCAGTAACTCAATTTTGATCAAAACTGAGCTGATAATAATTTTGGAGTTCCTAGGTGATATGCTTTACATTGGTGTATGCGATATTGTAATTTGTTCCGTAAGTAAGCTGTTACGCACATGGCAGGACCTAGCAACTACCACATAACCGCGTAGATACAACAAAAAAACCTAGTATCTCAAGGGACCAATCAAAACTTCTTTGTCAGTCGTCTTATTGTCTTTAATGAGACATTTGCAGGAATGGGGGCCGACGGTCAACCTGATATTGTAATATTATGACACGAGGGTTATATTTGGAAGATTGGCCCAGGACGTTCCAAGCACCTTCATTAAATGAATTGTTCTTGATTCTTCCCCTTGCATACTCTTTCGGGCAGATAACTGTGGAGGTCAAAATAAAAACTGGATGCTGTACACGGCTCTTGCCCAATGTGCAAACGCAGAATGGGGCCCACCCGAGATTGTGATAAAATATCTGGAGAAAGGGCACACGTTCATGAGAGCAGATTTAATCCATGGCTCAATCGGCAAGAAAATGAAAACTCAAGAAAACATCTATACGTTTGATGACTTTGTAGATCTTTGTAAGACAGCATCAAAATAGATTGGTTTTCCTTTGTTTTCTCGAAATCAGCTAGAAGTGAGTTACTAGGTTTTGCCTTTGGACGGGAGAAATGGTATCATTACTGTCGATATTTGGATCCATCCGCCCATCCCTGTTGGCATTCAAGATATCTAGCATAACTCCCACAGTGTATAGTGTAGCATGTTGAATTTCCCCCAGGGATCAATAAAGTACTTTCTATTCTATTCTATTCTATGTTTAGCTATTCCTCATTCTTCAGTGATAATGACATTTTTGAAAAACAGAGTTTATCTGCCGCCATAAAGGCGAAGTAGCTGCTAGCTCGTTAGGGAAGATGCTACATTGCTTTGAGGACAAGATCTTTCATATATGGCTGTCAGAGCTGGAATCTGTCATCAGTATGCATTATCATGATATAACGATAGTATTAAAGGCTCTATCCTCGGTCAAACGTATATAACTGTATTGTATATTGTTAGTACTGTGCAACCCTAATAAGATAAATTACTTAAAGAGTTCAATGACATTGCAGTCGTACATTTACAAATTGACCAGAATTCGTCTGTGACATATGGTGCAACACTTCCACATATCCTTCTGTGTATCTTTACCTGTATCAATGTGTTGACAAATCGCTGAGTACTTGGTGAGTAAGACAGCAGCATAACTCAACAGTTAACAAAAGCCTATGACTTTGTGCAACATGTGATTCCTAAACTTGGAACAAGAACATTACTTCCTATTTAAAATAACTTTTGTGGCAGAATCACATGGTTGAAGGCTTGTAGCTCACTGATTCTCATCTTCACCAGCTTTCTACTTCAAACTACGCCACAGTGTGGCAGAGGCCACATGTCAATACAGCCATTTTTAGAATAGTCATGACTTTTATCTTTGCCATTCAAATCTTTTGGCAAGTGTAATCCATACTTGACAGCAAACAACAAACAAACAAACGCCAACGCTTTTCTCTCGTTCGGAAGTGATGCGCCTGATGCAAGTCTAACTTTAGCGACTTTACTGCTGGGGTGTTTTGTTGTGGTGAATGCAGCCTCTAAACAAAATGCACTGTGGTTATACTCTTAAGAATCTAGTGACCAAAACAAGGACATATAATCCAGAAGAGCGAATACCACAACACAATAGTTGTTATAGCGTATCCGGAATTCAAACAATCCAACGGACAGCAATGACCATGTGTTACATTTTCAAAGACAAATACATGTAACATGTTATATCAAGCCTCTTTTACTCAGAAATTCCAAAAAATTCTTGCATCGGAGTTGTACAACATGAAACTGGATATTGCCATAACCTTTGGCATCCCTCAATTGCGGTAATAGGTGCATGATAACTTCAGACAGCCTTTAGTGTGAAGGTCTCAAACACTTCTCTGACAATACTCACTTAAGGCCCCTTCTACACTAAGCAGGCTAATGTTATCCAGGGTATATCCCACCTAATCTTATCCTTGGCCACACACACACAAACACAATGGTGGTTTAAGATCCCCTCGCCCGCTCCGTCCGCCCCGCCGGCGCAACGCAACCTAGTACGCAAGCGTGGAAAATGCGCACATCATAGTCACCTCCAGTGTTGCTTTGTGTGCAAGTTCTTAAATTTAACTTATCTGAACAATAGCCAGTGTTGTGATATTTCAATTAATTGGAATCCAGTGTGCTGTGGGGCCCTATTGTAGTAAATCACACCAGAGCTATCATAAATTAATCAAGTATTTAAAGGACACGTGAAAGTAAACAATGTAATAAAGAACATTTTACATCAACCAATCTAGGGATCTAGATATCTGGTCAGGACACTCCTCACTTTCTAGCCTTCACCTTCATTGTCCATTAGTTTTTGTTGATTTTATATACTCTGGACTTAGACATTGAGTCCGCGACATACATGGCTGACACTAACCGATATAGTCGCTTTGACATTCCAAAAGCATTCGCCATTTTCCCTAGTATTCCCTTAACAGCCAGGTAATGAAAAGCACACTATCTTTTTTTTAATGATATCCACAGGAGCCCACTCGTTGTCTCTCTTTCGACAAATGGACAAAATTTTTTGGTGAGTAGAATTACAGCTGACCTGGACATTCGAAAGTTCTCTTTCTGTCTGAGAAGTGTTGTATCCGAATTAGCTTCAATCACTTTCTCTTAAGGTATTCATGTGTGATTTCCACAAGCGTCTTTACAGACCGAAGGAGAAACACAGGCATGTCTGGATGACGTGCCTCCATATTTCCAGTGATTAGCTTCGATGTTACGAAACAGCTTTAATATGAAGCTGGCTGTTTTGTGTTCTTTCTGACGTCACTTTCTGTGTGGGGCGCAATCTTTCTAGCATCACTTCCTCTCCGAAATAAGTTTGTAAACGATCGATGAGTCCATACAAAGCTAAGAACTGAAGATTCAAGAAATAGTCAGTGCACTTACCCGTGTAAAAACCTATCCAGGGAGGGGAACCTTAAATGACGAATTAGTGTGGCTGAAACAAGGCTTAGGCTATATAATTATTTGTTTAATGAGTTATCCGGCTTAATGTCGGCATGGTCTTAAACACAACAGGACAGGAAACTTTATTGTCGAGTTTTAATCTTTACACCCCTGACCCGCGTTTAGATCACTTTTAATACAACAGGACCAGAGAAATGTCTACATCCGACATTTTAATGTAACAGCAACATAGAAAAAAAGCGTGAAAAACTGCTTGCTTTTACGGCAATAGTCAAACAGGCTACCATCCATCCCATCCATTTTCTACCGCTCATTCCCTTTTGGGGTCGCGGGGGGCGCTGGCGCCTATCTCAGCTACAATCGGGCGGAAGGCGGGGTACACCCTGGACAAGTCGCCACCTCAATTCACAAAAAGACTGCACATGCAAGAAGCCCACATTATTCCTAAAAGACATCCCATTTATTGTTTAAAAGTGTCCAGCACAGAATACCAAATACAAACCCCGTTTCCATATGAGTTGGGAAATTGTGTCAGATGTAAATATAAACGGAATACACTGATTCACAAATCCTTTTCAACCCATATTTAGTTGAATGCACTACCAAGACAAGATATTTGATGTTCGAACTCATAAACTTAATTTTTTTTTTGCAAATAATAATTAACTTACAATTTCATTGCTGCAACACATGCCAAAGTAGTTGGGAAAGAGCATGTTCACCACTGTGTTACATCACCTTTTCTTTTAACCACACTCAATAAACGTTTGGAAACTGAGAAAACTAATTGTTGAAGCTTTGAAAGTGGAATTCTTTCCAATTCTTGTTTTATTATATTATGTTATACACTTGCAGTGAACCTGTTTTTATGTTTTATTTATTTATTTTTTATCATGTTCTGTTTGTGTTGTGTTGTTTGCTCGGTCCCCGTATTATCTTTTAACCTGTCCATTGTACAGCACTTTGGCTACCCCTGTGGTAAATTTTAAATGTGCTTTATGAATAAAGTTGATTTGATTTGATTTGGACTTATGTAGAGCTTTAGTCGTTCAACAGTCCGGGGTCTCCGCTGTCGTATTTTATGCTTCATAATGCGCCACACATTTTCGATGGGAGACAGGTCTGGACTGCAGGCGGGCCAGGAAAGTACCCGCACTCTTCTACTACGAAACCACGCTGTTGTAAGACGTGGCTTGGCATTGTCTTGCTGAAATAAGCAGGGGCGTCCATGATAACTTTACTTGGATGACAACATATGTTGCTCAAAAACCTGTATGGACCATTCAGCATTATTGGTGCCTTAACAGATGTGTAAGTTACCCATGTCTTGGGCACTAATACACCCCCATACCATCACAGATACTGGCTTTTGAGCTTCGCGCCTATAACAATCCGGATGCTTATTTTCCTCTTTGTTCCGGAGGACACCACGTCCACAGTTTCGAAATATAATTTGAAATGTGGACTCGTCAGACCACAGAACACTTTTCCACTTTGCATCAGTCCATCTTAGGTGATCTCAGGCCCAGCGAAGCCGGCGGCGTTCCTTGGTGTTGTTGATAAATGGATTTTGCGTTGCATAGCAGAGTTTTAACTTGCACTTACAGATGTAGCAACCAACTGTAGTTACTGAGAGTGTTTTTATAAAGTGTTCCTGAGCCCATCTGGTGATATCCTTTACACACTGAAGTCTGTTTTTGATGCAGTACGGCCTGAGGGATCAACAATCCGTAATATCATCGCTTATGTGCAGTGATTTCTCCAGATTCTCTGAACCTTTTGTTGGTTTTACGGACCGTAGATGGTAAAATCCCTATATTCCTTACAATAGCTTGTTGAGAACTGTTGTTCTAAAACTGTTCGACAATTTGCTTACAAATCGGTGAGCCTCACCCCATCCTTGTTTGTGAATTACTTAGCATTTCATGGAAGCTGCTTTTAAACCCAATCATGGCACCCACCTGTTTCCAATTAGCCTGCAAACCTGTGGGATGTTCCAAATAAGTGTTTGATGAGCATTCTCAACTTTATCAATATTTATTGCCACCTTTCCCAACTTCTTTGTCACGTGTTGCTGGCATCAAATTCTAAAGTTAATGATTATTTGGAAAAAAAAAATGTTTATCAGTTTGAACATCAAATATGTTGTCTTTGTAGCATATTCATCTGAATATGGGTTGAAAATGATTTGTAAAACCTTGTATTCCGTTTATATTTACATAAAACACAATTTCCCTACTCATATGGAAACGGGGTTTGTACTTGCCATTACATTAATGACAGTTTGCAATGTATTATTTTGTGTCCAATACCACAAGGAGTCATCTGAGTTGTTATTCAAGCCCCATTCATTTTTTTCTCCATTCTACTGATTCCAATCATAAAAAGGTAGCCTGCAAACACAATAGCAGTGCTGATTAACAAGCCCAGAAGAATACTTAAAGGGCATCCTGTGTGGCTTCACAGAATGGCCCAGCTGGTCCAGGATGATAGAAAAGGCCTTACTATAGTTGTAGATTCCTAAAGTAGCCTTAAGCTTGACGCTCCTCTACTATCACATTCACTCCGCTTGCTGCGGCAACAACAAAACAAAACTCCAGACGTTCTTGGTTTGTATGGTTTACTTGTGATCTTAATAATTCAAAACATAAAACAGTCACGATGTGGGAACAAATGAATGACAAAATAAAGAGAGTTTGTTGCAGTACGAGTTGGAAAAAGTATGAATGAGAATAAGTATGAGTGAGGTCAAAAAACTGTGTGGCTCCATTCCACCGCACCTGACAGCAATTACCCATGACACCTTGCGTCCAAAAAACCCCCTTACTACACAGATCCTTCCGCCATATATGCACTTAAAACAGTTACGTCATCAAATCATTTTGACAAATGTAATATTTACAATTAAAGTGAGATTTATATAATTACTCTAAGCATTCAATATATCAATTTTCTTATCATGCAAATAAAGTAAATAGTCCCCTTTTGGCTGAATAAACATAAAGCACCTTCCATAAAATGTAAATGAACTTAAACAGTATTTAGGCTCCTACAATAGTACTTCTTCATACAAGAGCTTACTATTAAAAAAAATAAAAATGTAACCTACAGGTTCTAACACGCTGCAGAGCCGAGCCTCTACTTCCTGATCAGTCTTTCTCCTCAGGACACCAGTCAACATAAGGCATGGTCCAACCTGACCTAGCGTGGTGCCCCCACTGGTGGTCTCGGTGCCCCTGGGGAGAATTTGAAGGGCTTGGTATCTCCCGCCTGGATGCCCACTAGTCAGCCTGCTGACAGTGACATGTGGGTTTCGCCGAAAGAAGAGGGGGGGGGAGAAGCAATGTGGCAAGACATCTGCGGACACGGTTGGGTTGCAGCAGGTTAACATTGGTGAGAGAAAACACAGGTGTGGGCAAACAAGAGGATAAGGACATCCTAAGTCGGTTAATCATTCACTTGGGCTACTGACGCTTCAATTTTTGAGCGTCAAAACCATGAGTTTATTTTACCTGTGCTGGGAAGGACACCTGACCCTAAAAGTAAAAAGTAGATTCAGCTCAGTATCACCTTGACATTCTCTACAGAAATGTTGTTTATTTCTAAACAAAAGGTGACTTTAGCTAACCCAAAAGCTTTGCAATGTTTAGACACATAAGCTGCTAGTGAAGATGATACAGTACGTTGAGGATGCCGCCATTAGCCAGATTTGCAGGACGCAGCTAGAATGTGGGGTTTCTCCTAATTGATCGTGGCAGTATGCCACAGCAAAATAAAAGCAGTCACACCTTAAAAATTAGTTTTTTTTTAAGGTGAAAACAAATTAATGTAATATAATGTATGAATGGTTAACATAGCCTATTATTTGTGCACTATTGACTAGTGATGAAGCGCAAATTCCGTTTCCAAAAAAAGACCACCCAAACGGTTCTGCCGAAACCGGATATAGTGATGATGATTGTCTGGAATGGAGGCAGCGTGTCTGGGATGTGAATATAATTTAATATATTTAAAAAATATCCATCCATCCATTTTTCTACCACCTGTATGCAATGTGCATATATTAGGGACACTGGTGGCTTTAAAGAAGAGTACAGTCTCCAATAACACCAAAAAAATGCTAGATTTGTTGCTTGTCGTTTTTAATAAGGAAAAAGTCACAAAAAGTTTATTTAAGTTTCTAGAAACTTAAACAATTATTTAAGTAAACTGTACAATAGGCAGCAACAACTGAAAAATAAGAGCAAAACGACATAACAAAAAAATATGTTATTGCAAATTAGCAATCTAACAGATTTGTTTTTCAATGTATGTACAACATTGTTTAGCCTTTTTAAAAAATAGATAAGCATCATCTCAGATTATGCGAATTATATGACGACATCATGTTGACCATGCCAACCCCCATTGCCTCAGGATGTTGGCAATCTGGGGGAAACCCTGGTACATTCTGAAAAAAATATGGTCCAGGAGTAAAACAATCATCCAATATAAAAAGGAAAACAAGGACCAAAATAAATTTGATAAGTGGAATAAAGGAGATGACGATGTCAGAACCTAAAAAAAAAAAAATATCCCAAAAAGTGGTACATATAAACAGGTATTGTTTGCTACAATTTATTGTTCTTTTTTCATTTAAACACTGCTGTGGCTGAGAGTTGACTGTTTATCACGAAGCACAAGCCTCTGTAATTGACCAGTTGTATTTGCGAGAGCAACACAAATACTCTGTTTCTCTGCCACAAGTGCTTAGACCTAATGAGCTCAAAGGCCTGATAATGAAACTAAGGCCTGCAGAGAATTAGACAGCAGCAAATGAGAAAAAACACCAAACGTTTATACGATGTCACTAGTCATTACAACAAGCACAAAGCTGATTGAGATGCTAATGCAAACCATGTATTTCCACGCACTGTATTCCATGAAAACACAAAACGGGGACATGTTGCTTCATCGCGTCATGAAGCAATTAAGGCGAAATGTGTTGCACTACCTAAGTGCAACCAACAGACGCGCTCATTTAAGGACAATCAATATGACGTCAGCTACGAAAATTGAGTTACATCAGCAAATAACTCCACAGCAGCATGCGATGTAAAGAGCTGACTGTTATTATTAGTGATCATATTAGTAGCTGAGAGTCCTGTGAGCTCAGCGCTGAAGACAGGACAGCCGGTATTTTTTTTTACATATTAATCCCACACATGGATCAGTGGCAAGTGCGCCAGAAAAACCAAGTTGGCGCATCCGGTCTTCACAAAAAAAATGTGAAAACCGGATGTGTGTGTTATACCTTGTCGGACTGCTGGTAACAAAATAAAACACAGAGAAATAGATTACATAATTACTGTTATTATTTTGCAGTTGAAAAAACAATAACGTAATGCAATTGGCAGGGATGGTGTGTACAATTACACTTTCACTTTCTTTATTTCAAAAGTGCACTTTTGAGACTTTGGAGGAATTTTAAGCTGTCCAAAGTAGATTTGTGTTTTGTAAGTCTTTTGAGAGATTTTCAATATTTAGGTGGAGCTCAAATCAAATTGAATCGTGGTTAATCGATTTTTATAACACAGGCGTCAAACTCATTTTATATGGGGGGCCACATGGAAAAAAATCTACTCCCAAGTGGGCCCAACTGGTAAAATCACAGCAAGATAACTTAAAAATAAAGACAACTTCAGATAGTTGTTTTTTTTGTTAAACAAATAAAACAAGCACATTCTGAAATTGTACAAATCATAATGTTTTTTTGTTGTTTTTTACAATTACCTGTTGCAGTAAATAATATATATACTTTATTTGTCATTATTTATATTTTCTGAATAAATTATGTGAAAATGTTCATTAGTCAACTAATTGGTGTTAATTTTCAATCAAGATAAAAAAATCATATCAAAATCACATTACAATATGTTATTTATGTAGTTTAATCACTTCCCTCGACTGATGTACAAACATCACGTGGTTTATTTTGTACATATGTAGCATCATCTACAAAGATACAGATAATTGCTATTGATACATCCAGTAGACACATTTAGAACAGCTGTTTTTTTTTAAATACTTTATACTTAGCAAACTCATCCCGCGGGTCGGATAAAACCTGTTTGCGGGTCTGATCCGGCCCTCGGGTCGTACGTTTGACACCCCACATTTAGAGCCTTATATATCGAATTGAATTGATTTGGGAAATCGGCCATTATATCCCGCCCTAGTGCTTAGGAAAATACAAATAATTCAGAGATCATTATTTTGCTTTCATTTTAAACCTTGAACTTCAAGTTGTAGAATATAATGTGGAACAGGAAGAAGGTGTCGGCTTAAACTGTTCCGTTAAAAGTGCAGATAACTGAACAGAATGTAGCGAGGCTTCCAAGACTGGTAACATCTAAAATAAATTGTCATTCTTTAAAAATATATATATATTCTGCCTTCACTATCACATAGTAAAATAATCCCAACATGTTTTTTGCACAGCAGTTTACCAATTTGACTCTCAGCAAACCCCAGGAAGTGCTGCCAAGATCATGAAAAACATTTATTTTAGGAATTACAAGAGGTTGTAAGAGGTTGTGTAAGCACACTTAAAGTGAGTGTAAACCTGCTTGCTCAGTCAGTGGCTGCGAACTGACATGTGTGCCATGTTTTTTTTGTACACCGGATAAATGTATGAATGAAAGGAACATGACGAGCCGGTTGAGCGAGGACAAAACCACAAATTACCAACACTGGCAGCTAAACTGCTAAATGAATGAAAGGGGCGATGATGCAAATCTCAGAATCTGGCTTGAATAGTTTTCTTTTTAAAGCAGGATTTCAAATTTCAAAAGGTTAATCAGAGTTGCGATCTTGTGCAGCAACATTCAAGCAAAGTCTTAGAATAGAATATGTAACCAAAAGGCAGGTTTGAACAGCTTTGTCCGTTCCATTATGAACTCCAGATCATTGAGCTGGTTCTGTGCTAAATCAAAAGGTCATTTAAAATAGGCTTGCTGGTGAGCTCCATTGACCCACTGTGAGGAGCCAGACTTTGGGCTCCGGTCTGGTCAAGGCCCCCTTAATCACCAGAAAGTCAATACAGAGCACAAGTCAATTATCCATAGAGGGAAATGGGAGGATTTTATGGCGCCGGGAGATGCACAAGGTTCTCCTATCCAGACCGCCAATCTTTCGGCCAGCCAAATCATATGCGCCTTATTAGATTGGATGACCTTTTTTATTTTATATATTAATAATTCACTATCCCCATTTCCGCATCCCATCTAACTCTGTGCCACAGGGAGCGAGACCACACAGCTGGTGCAACACAGCTTGTGCGAAAATGAAATGCTCGGATGGAAATGAATTCTCACTGGTGATAACATTCCCGCGTCAACAATTTCCATCCTGCTCCACTGTCAATCTCCCAAGTGGGGAAGCAGTGGAAAACAAACAAAAGAAAAACAGAAGTATAACTGATGGTCTTGACAATACTTTCTCACCTTCCCAAGAACAGTCTCCCCCACTACAACAGTGCCTGATTTGCAGATGATTGCAAATTCAGGCTAAATTTATTTAAGACATACACCACGAATCTCTACTATTCTATTGAATGATAACAAAACGATTCCTTGCTTGTTATTTTTTCTCGTTCAGTAAAGCTTTTACTTGCACCGAGCACTAATGTTTGGGAATCCATTTTTAACTTCATTATTAAAGATCATTTTTGTAACTAGAGCAAATGAACCTAACAAGGGGGTGATGGATGAACTTTCCATTAAATAACAAAAGCCAAAACAACAACTAGCTAAACTGTCCTCATATGCAGCCGCCCTGCTCACACGCATACACACTGTCACTAGCCGTGTGGTGCACTCACAGTTTGAAATCACAAAACCCATTAACTTTACAGCCAGGTCGCTACAAAGGTCAGGAATAAAAAATAAAATGCGATTTACCTTGATGGTTAGCCTTCTTTACGTGCAGCGAAAAGGAGGAGCAGTGTCAACAACGTAAGGCTGAGCGATATGACTTAAAACTATATCACGCTATATGTTTTTCATATTGATTGATACCATTAATTATTGATACTTTTTATTACTTATTTAAGTCTGCCAATAATTAAATTTAAATAATTTCCAACTTACCAAGAGCGCTATTTATCAGTGGAAAGGTTGCCTGGTAGCCATGTATGTCGGCTACCAGACAAGGTAATAAAGTAATTAAAGTAGATTTGAAGGGAGTTGCAGATTTGAGACACTAGAGGGCAGTAGTGTATAAAATATTTAACACTATACAGAGTAGTTTGGGATGCTACTCATTAAACCGACACATTGGAAGTTGTCAGGATGTTGCTGCACTGTCTGCAATAAAACCAATTAAATATGAGTTTCTGTTAATGAGTTGACAAATCAAGATATTACAATTTTTCTTCTCACTACATGTGGAAAAATCCACAGCGAGACAGAAAGACGGTGCAACCACACGTTAGTTGATACTGTTACATGATTGGTTGTTAGCATGTCCCTCCCTTTGCTCAGTGAATACTGTTAACTGATTGGCTGTTAGTGTGTCCCTCCCATTGTTCAGTGACACTTCCTGTTTCCTGTTGTCTGGGATCCCAAAGCATGAGTCGCTGCATAAAACAAATTGATTGATTGGTTGATCGAAACTTTTATTAGTAGATTGCACAGTACAGTACATATTCCGTACAATTGACCACTAATTGGTAACACCCGAATAGGTTTTTAAACTTGTTTAAGTCGGGGTCCACGTTAATCAATTAATGGTAATCTTGCTTCATTATTCCTGGTTTCCTCTGACCAAAAAATCTTGAATTGTTTATCGAACACATTTTTTATTGCTATCGATTATGTGTTTATCGCGATATATATTGATATGGTTTTATCAGCCAAACCCTACGACAACGCTGTAATTTAAATTTTCCTGAAGGAACTCTCCTGAAGGAATCAATGAAGTACTATCTATCTATCTAGATACTTCCTGGATGTTTTAAGACACAAATCACGTGTCCATCATTTGCTTTCTTTGGACTCATTAAGCTAGCAAAACTAGAAAATGCTGTAAAAAAGGCTAAAAACACTAAAAAGCACACCAAGTAGCAGTGTGCACAGTAGCGAACACCTGCAACACTGAGAAGACAAACAATGGCTATGCTGCCAGGCACAAAATGCCTGCGCTGCTGGCACACATTTAATGGGTGGAACTTTCTTACACGGAAACAACATTTGTACATCAAAGCAAAGTTGTGTTTGGTCTGTATACATGAATCAAAAAGTTTGTACATCCATCCATCCATCCATTTATTACCGCTTGTCCCCTGTACAATGAAATGTAATTCGAGGTTCCACTGTATTTATTTTGTCAGTTATGCAAGTCGGGGGGAAATAAATACAAATGTCCACTGCAAAGGACGCTGTGCCTTTTATATAGAAACAGGATACTAACCAAGTATGTGTACTTTCACACAGCATCTGGAGTGACGTATAAAAAAACTAATCATCTGGTAATGATTGCTTTCAACACAACAGAGCTAAATAATTGCGCCTCAAGTGTTAAACTCCATAGTCCTGGCAATGCACATTGGCGTTTCTAAAAGCAGAACATTTCTAGTTCAATTGGGTTCTGCAGTTACGCGTCAGTGCCATTTACACAGCAGAGAGATGTGGATAAAAAGAGGAAAACGGACAGCCTTTGCAGGCAATGTGAACTAAGCTACAGCCACAAGCTGGGAGTGAAATTTAGGCACTATTTTGCTGCCTAAACAGTAGGACTGTGAATCTCTGGGCAATGCACGATTTGATTCAAATCGATTCCTCGGGGTAACGATTCGATTGAAAATCTGTACTTTTTAATAAGATTGGGTGCCAGTCCTATGATTAACTATAATCCTCCATAAAATAGATAAACAACTGTGGTAAATATGTATATTACTTAAAAGAAAACTGGTTTGGTGCATTAAAATTGTATTCAAAGATTTAATAGAGTCAAATATAAATAAGGCAAAAAAAAAAAAGAAGTATGCCACACTTCTCTTTTTTAAAGTAAATCTGTATAGCAGATACGGACATGTACATTAACAATATGATTTGTATGAGGAGCTGGACAAGACAGATAATAAAAAAAAAAAAAATTAACTGATCAGAAATAGTTACAAATAGGAATTGCGATTGATTCGAAAATCTTTTTTTTTTTTTTTTACATCATGACCATACAGGCTGCGGTCAAAATTAAGCAGTAGAAAGTAAACATAAAGCAATCTAGATAACGTTGGCATGAGATAATTTCAAAAAACTAAATAACAAGGCCATTGTTATTAAGGATAACATAGTACAGTGTAACCTTGGTTTACAAACTTAACATATTTATATAGTTATATATCAATATACATATACACAAACCAAACTTCATGAGAGTTTTTTGTGAACAACAAGTCTGTGCACCAATTACTCTATCACAAAAAAATAACAGTTGTAGAAATGATTGGAAACTCAAGACAGCCATGACTATATGTTCTTTACAAGTGTATGTAAACTTTTGACCACGACTGTATATACAAATCTGCTGGGTCAAAAGTATTCATACAGTAATGTTAATATTTGGTTACATGTCCCTTGGCAAGTCTCACTGCAATAAGGTGCTTTTGGTAGCCATCCACAAGCTTCTTATTGAATTTCTGACCATTCCTCTTAACAAAATTAGTGCAGTCCAGCTAAACTTGTTTGGTTTTCTTACATGGACCCGTTTCTTCAGCAGTGTCCACACGTTTAAGTAAGGACTTCGTGAAGGTCATTCTAAAACCTTAATTTTAGCCTGATTTACCACTTTTGACATGTGTTTGGGGGTCATTGTCCTATTGGAACACCCAACTGCGCCCAAGACCCAACCTCTGGGCTGATGATTTTAGGTTGTCCTGAAGAATTTGGAGGTAAGCCTCCTTTCTCATTGTCCCATTTACTCTGTAAAGCACCAGTTCCATTGGAAGCTGAACAGGCCCAGAGCATAATACTACCACTACCATGCTTGACGGTAGGTATAGTGTTCCTGGGATTAAACACCTCCCCTTTTCTCCTCCAAACATATTGCTGGGTATTCTGGCCAAACAGCTCAATTTTTGTTTCATCTAACATCCCATGGACAAAGATAAGACCGGCTGGAGGAAAGTTCTGTGGTTCTATCTTCTTTTAAAATATATCGATACATCTTACAAACTCTATATATCACCCAGTCCTACTGGCTACTAATACATACTATTGAACAAAAACTGGTTTGGAACCAAGTGGTGGAATTATAATCATTCAAATATGATTAGCAACAAAATAAAAAGCTGTGTACATTGTGGCTTGGAAAGCATACAAAGGCAACAACAAGTAAGCTAGCTAGATGGTTAGCTAACTAACGAGCTTGTTTCTGTGCTGCTGATTGTCTCCCCGTCCTTCAACCCAGTGCAGCGTTTAGGCTTGAGGAACAGTTCTAAACTGATCCAAACAAATTGTTTAGATAGTATTATTTTAGATATTTCCTGAAAAAAAAAGGCCAAAGTGATATTTCGATAAGAAAATGAGTGTTTAAAAATGCAGATTACCACTTTTTCGCAGACATTTCACATTGAGCATTGTTCAACTCAACTCAATTTAACTCAACTGTGAATAAATTGTGGTAAAACAATGTTTCATAATACGAGAATGTAGCCAAAATTTTCTTTATTATTTATGCAATCTTTATTTCTCCCTGATCTTTACTTTCATCGTTTACTCCTGCACATATGCATCTCATCGCCCGTTTCCCCCCCTTTTCATGCCGGCGGTATTGCGCTCGTAATGGAGAGGTTCGGTTCCCTGTGTAAGCTGCCGGCCCCACCTAATGAGGGTCTTTTCAGCCTCAACCCAGCATATCGAATTAACAGGCAGCGCCATCCTATTACAACCAGAAACCACCAGCCAGCCCCCCGTAGGACAGGAACAGCACCTTACCTCAACGCACCAGCAATCCCATTCGGTGATTGATAAGATGGAAGAGAAGCATAGACAGTTAGACTGAAGGCACAGAGGCAGAAAAACATTTACAAAAGCTACCTCGAGGGGACAATATTAAGGATGTCTATACCTTCTTCTGCAATGAATAATTATCCTCTTGATGGAATGAGTAATGAGTGGAAAAGGTCACGCAGAGCTGCTGTCAAGAGTCTTATATTCTTCCACAAGGCCACCAAACATTTGTAATATGCATACATAAGTCAGCGGATAATTGAGGCGATCACATCCAAAATGTCATTTGAATGATTATGTGAATATGATTGACCATACTGACCTGCAACGCAACCACAAACTACATCAGATTTACTCTGATTTCAAAACTTTTATTCCTTGTGGCAAATAATGTTTTTAACAAATAATATGTTCCAGGGACGCAAAAATAAAACGTACGTAACACCAAGTAAAATATTAAACTGTCATACATGTTGACAACTATTAATATCACAACGTACGAAACTCAGTCTTAACGTTAAAAAGTGTAAAAATTATCTAACCATTTAAAAAAAAAAAAAAACAACACATCTATAAACTGTTTTTGTACCATTTTGTTTTCATCTGATATTTTGGAAGTCCATGTCAGAAAACTAACAAATTTAGCTGAAATTCACCAGTTTTGTCAAGAGGAGTGGTCAAAAATTCAACCAGAACCTTTTGGATGGCTACCAAAAGCGCCTTATTGCAGTAAAACTTGCCAAGGGACATGTAACCAAATATTAACATTGCTGTATGTATACTTCTGACCCAGCAGATTTGGTCACATAATACATTCATAAAAGAACTAAACTCCATTAATGTTTTTTGTGACCAACAAGTATGTGCTCCAATCACTCTATCACAAAACATAAGAGTTGTAGAAATTATTGGAAACTCAAGACAGCCATGACATTATGTTCTTTACAAGCGTATGTAAACTTTTAACCTTGACTGTAAGTCAGCTGATAATTCAGGCGATCACATCCAAAATGTCATGTTGATTATGTGAATATGATTTACCATACTGACCTGCAACACAACCACAAACTACCTCAGATTTACTCTGACTTTAAAAATAGTTTTCCCTCGGAGCAAATAATGTAAATACAAATATGTTCCAGGGTCGCAAAAATAAAACGCCAGTAACACCAAGTAAAATATTAAACTGTCATACATGTTGAAAACTATTAATATTACAACGTACAACAACTCAGTCTTAACGTTAACAAGTGTAAAAACGAACTAACCATTAAAAAAAAAATACTTTTAAATCGGGTTACAAACAAAAACGGAGGTACTACTATTAGGGTTGTATGGAGGGAAGTATAGTGCAATCATTCCCCTGTCTAATTGGTTCTTGAGACTCGAGAAGACACACTTGACTTGCTCTGATAAGGTCGTAATCTTGCGTCTTAATAGCGTCGGTTTACTGTTCTAATTAATTTGCTGCCTTAAGTTAATTCGACTTGGAGTCCCATTTACATTCGGCTGATACAACATTCAATTACAGAGTACGAGTTGTTTAGAGATGTATACACACAGAGAGAGAAGCAGGAAAAGGGTAAATGTTTAAATCAGGCAATAATAATGGCTGGATTGCCCAAGGAGGGAAGATTATGGCGTGTGCCTCTGGAAACGAAGGTCATCCTTGGGTAAATGTCACAAATAAATTGGCTCCCAGAGAAGGAAAAAGAGAGAGGAAAAAGCAGAGGTTAGTTTATATAAGACAACAAAGCTCCTATAAAGAGCTTAGTGCATAGTCTATCTGAGTGAAAACAGCAATCCCAGACTGCTGCCTCCAGGGTAGAATGATGGAAGGCAGGGAGCGAGGCAAACATGCAGACGTACACAGGAGAAAGAAAGGAAAGTAAATCCAATAAATGTGACTGGTGGACAAAAATGGCGAGTGAAGATTGGGAGACAAACCATTGGAATAGATAGTAGGAAAAGAGGAAATGTTTATGCAGACAGTAGACAGTTTAATTTAAGATGACAGCTTCATCAACCTCAATGTCAATAGGCTTTCTTTCTTTGGTTATGTTCCTCAACACTGCAGCATCACTTAGAAGTGTGACAGTTCTGCACACGGCACACTACCAACACACTTCACAAAACCACAGAAACCCAGGTATTATAGGACTATGGGATATCTATTCCGGGACATCACAGCATGTTAAAAACAACAACAAAAATGTCTCACTTCCTTCCCTCAGTTTCATTTTCTATTCACAATTGCACACACAAATAATTCAACACGTCTTTGTTTAAGGTAATGTGTCCGTCCCCGCTATGCTAGAAGGACAAAAAAAACTTTTAAAACAAATAAAAAAATTCAGTTTTGGGAGGTGAACATTTTTTGTTTTCATGATATTAAAGTAAAAGTACTACTGATCATCACACACACACTAGGTGTGGTGAAAGTACTCTCTGCATTCGACCCATCCCCTTGTTTCACTTTCTGGGAGGGGACGGGGAGGGAAGCAGTGAGCAGTGAGCAGCAGCGGTGGCCACGCTCGGGAATAATTTTGGTGATTTAACCCCCAATTCCAACCCTTGATGCTGAGTGCCAAGCAGGGAGGTAATGGGTCCCATTTGTATAGTCTTTGGTATATAGTATGGTATATATAAAGATCTTTTGTTTTTATTCAGTCATTGGTGGAGCTCAGGATAGTATTTGAATGTGGTTTTTAATATTGTTGTGCAGCACTTTGGAAACATTTTGTTGTTTAAATGTGCTATATAAATAAAGTGGATTGATTGATTGGTATGACTCGGCCGGGGTTTGCACTCACGACCTACCGGTCTCAGGGCGGACACTCTAACCAGCAGGCCACTGACCAGCATGATATATTATTTTATTTATTTTCAAAAGTATATTTCAGATTTGACTAGCTGTTAAAAAAAAACGGATTGTTTCATGTTGACTTCAGCTAGTAAATTTTGTTACTTAAGGCCTAAATCTATTCCTGGTGTCTAAATGGCCGCCTCGCATTAACCAGGAAGAAGCAAACTAACAAAAAGACACAAGTTTGTGACTCCAAAAACATTAGTATTCCTGCAAAAAAAATGCTCAAATTTACACCTCCCATGTCTATTGCTGACGATATGAAATAGCTGGGAGAGTTAAAGGCTTTGTTTTAAGACATGAAGTGAGGCCTGATTTACCTTTCCCCCGTTTTGCATAAGGTATACATAGTGTAGTTCTTTTTTTTTTTTTTTTTTTTTTTTAAATTAACAGTTTTTGAAAAATGACTTTATTGTTGTGCAATCACTTGTTGGTAATTGTAGTTAACATATTTATGCAGGACTCCGCTTTGGTATGTGCTTGAGCTGGGCATTGACCAGGACTTCACGATACCATACGCCAAAGAGGTCCAAAAGTTCCCATGATTTCCCACTTCGAGGGAAGCTGGTGACGGTCAGCAGTGTCACGACAATGCCTGGTTTGCTGCTTACTGCCTATGGTCATATATTGCAATATCCTACACAGTACAGTAATCGAGTCAAAAAAAGCCATTTCATTCATTGTAATTGTACATAAAGTGCATCAATTTTCTTCCCACTCAAATGTCAAGAAAATGGCCTTTGCTTCTTAACTGTCAGCGGCATGTTGCAAGACGGAGATGTGGAACCTGTCTTTCAGTTGCAAACAGTCTAAAACTGACTGTATTTTTAAAACAATATTAAAGGCCTACTGAAACCCACTACTACCCACCACGCAGTCTGATAGTTTATATATCAATGATGAAATATTAACATTGCAACACATGCCAATACGGCCTTTTTAGTTTACTAAATTGCCATATTAAATTTACCGGGAGTTTTTTCTTGAAAACGTCGCGTAATGATGACGTGTACGCTTGAAGTCACGGGCTGTTAGGAAATATGAGCGCTGCGCACACACACACACAGCTAAAAGTAGTCTGCTTTAACCGCATAATTACACAGTATTTTGGAGATCTGTGTTGCTGAATCCTTTGCAATTTGTTCAATTAATATTGGAGAAGTCAACGTAGAAAGATGGAGTTGGAAAGCTTTAGCCTTTAGCCACACAAACACACGGCGTTTCCTTGTTTAAAATTCACAGAGGTGAAACTTTACTATGAATCACAGCGAACATGGATCCCAGCCGAATGTCAACCAGCAGGTTTTGGTGAGAAAATTGTGGTAAAAAGTCGCTTCTTTCCGGAGATCAGCTGAGCTTGTGCCGCCCATAAAGCTGCCGTCGACTTCCCTGAGACATTGCGCGTCAACACACCCGTGGACAAACCCCTCCGACTATCAGGTACTGTTAAACTCACTAAAACATCAGCAACACAATAGAAATATAAGGGATTTCCCAGAATAATCCTAGTAAATGTGTCTAAAAACATCTGAATCCGTCCCAATGCAATCGCATTTTATTTAATTTTTTTTGTAGTCCGTCTCTATCAATATCCTCAAACACGAATCTTTCATCCTCGCTCGAATTAATGGGGAAATTGTCGTTTTCTTGGTCCAAATAGCTGTTTTTGTTGGAGGTTCCCATTAAAAACAATGCGAAGATGTGAGGAGCCATCAACATGTGACGTCATCGTCTGCGACTTCCGGTAGAGGCAGGGCTTTTACGTTAGCAATCAAAAGTTGCGAACTTTATCGTGGATGTTCTCTACTAAATCCTTTCAGCAAATATATGGCAATATTGCGAAATGATCAAGTATGACACATAGAATGGACCTGCTATCCCCGTTTACATAAGAAAATCTCATTCAGTAGTCCTTTAAGACAATAAACATCGATGTTAATCGTTCGAAAAAGTATCAAAATGCATCGCCTAATCAACATTTTTTACTATCCCTAGATTGTGTGAAAGCTTACGTGCGAGATATAAAATGTTTTAGTTTTTTGATAACCTGGCAGTTTGTTTTACTGTTTCAGAAGTTAAATATGGTTTAGACTGCATTTTTACGTCCGAGACTTAGGTACACGATCAAAAACTGTTAACCACCTGCACAAAAAAAGGGTGAAGAAGAAAAAAGTAGTACAGAAGAAAAATATGAAAGTCTACCAGAGGAGAGGTTGTTGATTGCTACATGGTGATAGGGTCATTTGTTATCCTACGACAAAACATGGTGGAAGGCAATCGATAAATTAATGTTCCAACAAACAAAACAAAACTGAATATATCCAGCAAAATTGCGCAATATGGTAAAGCCCTGATAATAACAGTGATAATTTTTGTTACAATCATGAAATTATCAAGCATTTTTCTGTATTCTACACTTGGGTTGTATGGTATACAGTACTAATGAAGTACTACGGTACTAATGATTAAAAAACAACGGTACTATACTGCTTTTGATAAATACCAGCACTTTGTTTTCCATCGACATGATGTGCGCCGCGGTGACAATGCTAGCATACAAGCTGCGACGCGACAATGAGAAACCACGGAAGGGACCGGAGATGTGGGTGACAGGTGCAATGGATGCCAAGTGAATACAGTTAATAGCGTGAAAGTTCAGTTCATAGTGCAGGGGTAGGGAACCTATGGCTCTAGAGCCAGATGTGGCACTTTTGATGACTGCACCTGGCTCTCAGATAAATCTTAGCTGACATTGCTTAACACGGTAAGTAATGAATAATTCCGCTGGTAATCACAGTGTCAAAAATAATCAAAATATAAAACATTCTCATGCATTTTAATCCATCCATCCGGTTTCTACCGCACCTGTTCAAGAAGTTGCATTAATGGTAAGAAGTATTTTATTAATTGTTGGTTAGTTTCAGAATAACGTTATTAAAAAGAATAAGAGACCTGTTATACACAAAAAATGTTGGTCTTACTTAAAAATGCACAAATTTAGTTGTATTCAGTCTTGAATAAAATATTATATGGCTCTCACGGAAATACTTTTTAAAATATTTGGCTTGTATGGCTCTCTCGGCCAAAAAGGTTCCAGACCCCTGTCATAGTGTATGACCCTGTAACAAGTTGGTATCGGATCGATAACCAAATTTGGGGTATCACCTAAACGTTATGTAAAGTATCCAAACAACAAAACAATAAGTGCTTCTTACATTTTAACATAAATGTAGAAGATACATGTTAAAACAGAACATAACCGGACACTAACAGTGAACGAACGAAACGATTACTAATCCATCTATTGTCTAAAGATTGTCAGTCATACTTTTTGACAAAATAATGGAAAATTACAATATGTGACCGTCAAATTAGGAGCCTTTATAACCCATTAGCTTGCCTAGTACTAAAAGAGGTTGTCTAGTATGTTCACTGTTATTTAATTCCAACATTTCTCTTTGATTGCAGTAACAAACATATGTTTAATGTATCAAAAGATGTGTTTGTTAAATAAAGCCCATAATTACATTTTTTGTGGACCTCTTAATTTAGGAAAGTATCGAAATACATGTTGGTACTGGTACCAAAACATTGGTAGCTGGAAAACACTATTCTACACTGTATCGCAGCTCTGCTATTTAGGTTGCTTGTATCCACACAGTAAATATAACGTTGGTTTATGACAGACTCGATACATGCCACCACATGATTTATCAAATAACTGTCAACATCTTAGCAGCTGTATCGATGGAGCTGCAACGATGAATCACTTAGCTGTCAACTATCGTATAACCTGCTAGCTGAACACACACACATGGACACACAATATAAATATATATGTATATATATATATATATATATATATATATATATATATATATATATATATATATATATACGTATATATTTATATTTGTATTTATATACGGGGAGGAAGCTTATACGCTGGCCAGCCAGTGCCTCCTACTGTGCTAGTTTGTGCCAAGCCAAGAATGGATAGAAAGGCCGCTCTCCATGCCTTACAGTCCGTGAAGGAGGAGGAGGAGCTTGGACAGCCACTTTGGCACAGGTCACGGTGGTTCGAGTCATTCATTTTAAAAGGAAAGATTAATGATACCATTATTCCACGTCTGGGCTGCGACGATTCATTTGGCCCGCCCACGACATACCCTCGCCACGCAGATAGGAGGTTTAGACAGCTGTTGTGCTCTCACATACGTGCATTCCTGCGGGTCATTGGATATGTCAAGTATCCATTTGCCCTCAAGTGCCCACAAGTCAAAGCTTGTGTCTTGGTTACAGGCTGGTACTTGACGAAAAATATTGTTGCCAGCAAAAAAAAAAAAAAAGAGAGAAAGAGACACACTTATTATCAGTGTAAGAGCAGATGGCTGGCACTGATGCCATTGTAAGACTATATGTGGAACTGTGGTTAAATTATAGTGAAGGGAGGCCATTGGGTCTGTTGTTAGTGTGACAAACCGTTTTAAGACAAAAAAGCCAGGCACAGATCCTCTAAATGACGGTAAAGTTCTGCTATTTTTTAGAATCGACCGCAAAAATTCCCATGCAAGGATGCTCTATACCAGTGGTACCCAACCTTTTTGTAGCTGCGGACCGGTCAACGCTTGATAATTTGTCCCACGTCCAGGCGTGGGACAAATTATTTTTGTATTATTATTTTATCTCTGTGTCATGAAAAATTTAGGTTTTTGTCATGAAAAAGGGAGTTTTTTTTGGGTTGGTGCACTAATTGTAAGTGTATTTTGTGTTTGTTATGTTGATTTAATAAAATTAAATAAATAAATAAATAAAAAATATTTTAAAAAAATAATAATAAATACAATTAATAAAAAAATATTCTGCGGCCAAGTACCAATCGAGCCGCGGCCCGTTGGGGACCACTGCTTTATACGACAGGAGAGCTCTGCTGTTTTTAAGGACCTATTGCAAAAACATCGGCCAACATGACAAAGGGAAGGTGCATGACGATTGCCGGTATTATTGACAAACCGTGGGAAAATTCTTTATGGTTAGAATTACCTTTTGAAATGTTAATTATCGAAGAAAAATATGATTATTTACTGCACTTCGATATACTCACGGAAAGGTGATGCTGCTCATTTCTTAAAGAGGAAATGAGAGCGCTGATCGCTAACAGGCAACTAAACTAACACACGTTAATCACTAGCTAGCCACTAGCGCCCTAACAACTAGTTATTGTAAATGCAGATATAAATACAAGAGACGAACAGAGGTAGAAATCTATGGGCATCTCACAATCCGATTTGATTTCGATTTTTGGGTTGACGACTCGATTAAGAATCGATTCTCAATTCAACACGATTCTCAGAATATATTATTTGGTATAAAGATTATGATAAATCCTTTTCAAAAGAGGTTACAAAAGCTCTTTTGGGCTGTTAAAGTACAACTTATACACTGATTTTTAGCCTAAAGGATGTATTTTAAAAATATATTTTTTAAATCTTTTTAAAAAAAAATCACAGTGTTATCAATCTAATAAAATAAAATAGAGCAACCCCAATTCAAACCTAGTCGTATCCATGTATTTTCTACCGCTTGTCCCTTTTAGGACTGCGGGGGGTGCTGGAGCCTATGTCAGCTGGATTCGGGCGGAAGGCGGGGTACACACTGGACCTCATTCAAACCCAGTCCCAGCTTTAGAAAATGTAGGATTGTAAATTGCATCGCGATTAAAACATACAAATACAATACAATTCCAAAAAATAAAAACTAACAAAAGCAACAATGTCACTAATAATTATCGATATGTGGACTTTTATATATTTGTTTTATTTAATATTTTTATTATTACAATAACAATAATAATATTTGATTTTTTTTAATCAATTCTCGGAAATTTTGGATCAATATAAAATCGTAACAAATTGAAATCGCGAGTTGGGTGTCAGCTGATATTTTTCACCACCCCTAATTGGTGGACGTGGCGGCGCAGTGGGAGAGTGGCCGTGCGCAACCCGAGGGTCCCTGGTTCAATCCCCACCTAGAACCAACCTCGTCACGTCTGTTGTGTCCTGAGCAAGAAGCTTCACCCTTGCTCCTGATGGGTGCTGGTTGGCGCCTTGCATGGCAGCTCCCTCCATCAGTGTGTGAATGTGTGTGTGAATGGGTAAATGTGGAAGTAGTGTCGAAGCGCTTTGAGTACCTTGAAGGTAGAAAAGCGCTATACAAGTACAACCCATTTATCATTTAATTAAAGGGTTCCCATATTTCCAAAAATCTAATAAATGTAACAGGAATCAATTCAATCGGTACTTATTACAAAGCACTGTTTTTAATAGTTGCAAGTGATGAATGGTTATTTAATGAAACAAAAAGAAATGTAAGACTGCATCAATATACATAAATTAGGATGCATCAACAATTGATTTTCATCGGAACTTAGCTCTTGAATCGTAATCAAATCGTGAAGTGACTAAAGATTACAACCTGTAATACATGCAGTCTCCATTATTTTGGTGTTGAAGCCCGATTTCTTATAAAGTTGTGGACAAATTGACGCAAATTTTTGACTGGCAACACTAAATTGGCCCTAGTGTGTGAATGTGAGTGTGAATGTTGTCTGTCCATCTGTGTTGGCCCTGTGATGAGGTGACGACTTATCCAGGGTGTAGCCCGCCTTCCGCTTGAGTGCAGCTGGGATAGACTCCAGCACCCCCTGCAACTCCCATATGGACAAGCGGTAGAAAATGGATGGATGAATAAGAAACAAAATTTGGCAAAATTGTATACAGTCTACATGCAGAAACATGTTTTTAACAATGATAATTAGCATTATGGCAAAAAAAAAACAAAAAAACAGTTTATCCCTCAACTGAAGACAAGCCCAGAAAATAAAATGTTCATAAAAACAAAATATAGGCTCAGAATAGAAAAAGAAACAGTGAGGTATGAGTAACAGAAGGATAATATTATTTGCTCCTCCATCCAACATTTTAGTTTCTAACTGAGCCAGTTTATAGCTGCCTATAATATATAATGAGTTGGGGGTAATGTATGAGTGTGTTGCTTGTGTAATTAGTCAGTAATAAATCATAATTACCAGGACAGATGACCAAAACAAAGACATTCTCCTAAGAGTCCTACTGTTAGTACATGCCTCTGGGTATTGCTATGTTGTACCTCGGGGGGAACACTAATATGTGGGGATTACAGCATGGGCCCAAAAAAATGCCTCGGCACAAGTACTGTACCCTCCTTGGCCTCGGGTGAGCTTTTACACTTCAGAGGACTTGGAAAGCTCTCAGCAAATCGTGTAGTCATTATTTTTCCAGAAAACTGCTGTTTCCGCAGCTGTCCCAATACAAATCTGTTCTCACTGTCTGCTTCTGCTGCCAATTTCTGTTCACCATCGGTGAAAAGGTTTGTGTTTGGTTTGGGTCAGCCTGACGGCGCTTCAACCACCTGGTAGAGTTTCTTAAAACTTGTTAGTGAGCTTCAAATTCCTGAGACGATAATTCCCTGCCACTGGAGGCTTAGTGTAACACACTCATAAGTAATTGAAACAAATAACTAAGTCCATTACGAATAATGACTAGCGCTCTGGCACTGGATGCTCCCCACTATGTGGAGTGTGCCAGCGCCTGGAGATGTTTCCAAACAGATTATACAGACTGGAATTTTCAACATGAGTCAACCAGGATGGAACACATGAAATATTTTATCCTAGATTTGACCAAGAACTAGCTTTTACCTTATCTTTCAAAAACGACTACATTAATGAGTCATAAATAAAGTAATACATTCATCAAAACAGTAGTTTTCTGTTAACACTATAGTCAAACATATTCCATGTGACAGGATCATGCTACAGTATATTACTATAGCATCCAGTTTTTAACCAGCTCCTGCAAATTAGCCAGCTAATTGTCCTCTATATGAGAGAAGCATGCTTTTTTCAAGCATCAACTGCAAATTATGTAGAAAAAAAATGTCTATATGCCTTCAGGAGCACTCTGCAGTTCTTAATCTAGATTCTCTATGTCACATAGCAGCTTTGCAGTTTTAAGCACCCTCTGCAAAAAGCTACTCTCAGGTACTCTATTGGCGGGGTTTTTTTGGGGGATCTTTTAAAAAATTGTTCCCCAAGCCTATTTACAGTACATGAGAGCAATGCTTATGGGTAGGTACCTTTCACATTTGGTACAGTACAAATTCCCGGTACTTGCGAATCAATAGTATACTGTAGGATAGGATAGATTTGAGTTATCCCAGAATGGGGAAAATATGTGGTAGCAGTGAAGATTCAAAAAGTCCACATAAAAGTATTAAAAATAGCGCAAAAGTTAAAAAAAGTGCCACTCCTCTTTGTATAGGAAAACACATGAAAACAAGAGGGAAACACTAAAAAACACAAGGGGAGGATATAAAAGAACTCAAAGTGCATTCGGATTTCATTGACAGACGGAATTGAATGGCTCTGCCCTACAGTAAAGGAAAGGGACAAACTGAGGAAGCCAATATTGACATAGCAAGTAGCAAACTGACCGCTGGCTAAAATATTTCACGCTACAGGTGCTACTTTTTTTCCAACAAATCAGCCTTGCAAAAACCACATACATGCATTGACATACTACGACATGGAATAGACTGCACCGGGTGGGAGCTCATTCATTCATGCAAGCTGTTTGCACAACAGGCCTCTGCTGCACTGTGGGAAAACTCACACATTTTTTGGCAGCGCTCGCCTGACTGGCTGACTAACTGGGGAGTTTGAAGGGTGTGAGCGTGTGTGTTCATTGAGAAATGGCTTGACGCACACTGCCCCGCACTTACTAGCTCTGCCTCTTGTACTTGTCAGCGTAACAAGTCTCGACAGCTTCAACAATGTCTGAAGGAACAGAGTACATGCAAGCAGAACAGGGCATCTAACATAGCATAACATAGTATAAAAGGTACATAAAGGTACTCGCCACTTTTTCCATTATGATTGCTTCATATTCAGGGTTTTAATCACCAACACACTGGGGAAATAATTAGTCAAAATACGTTTTTGTGTAAATGAAATGATGATGAAACATAACCTCCGTGGAAGGCAACCAACAACCCAAAAACAGTGTCTCTTCCGGCAGCCTCGCCTGTGGTTATTTAGCTGCTGTGCTATTCTAGGAATGACCCTGCTGACAGCTGAAGGTGTGTGTGTGTGTGTGTGTGTGTGTGTGTGTGTGTGTGTGTGTGTGTGTGTGTGTGTGTGTGTGTGTGTGTGTGTGTGTGTGTGTGTGTGTGTGTGTGTTACATGCCGAGAAAAAGACCAAGTGATAGCATAGGCTATGCGGGGAATGCGCCGCCGGCTTAAATGTGAAAAAATATAAATGTAGTACACAACCACAATGTATCCCAATAATTGCTACATTTTGAATATAGAGAATGCACCCCTTCCATTTTAGCAAACAGTTTTGTTACAGTACAGTGCAAGTTCGACTTATGTCCCCCTCTATATGCCAACTTTTTGACTTAAGACCTTTTGGATCAGCCCAAGTACGCCTTCGTGTGCGAACTATGTTATTGTGTACAAACGTTTCCATCACTCATTAATTTTTGCGCCTCCAGACAAAAACATGTTTTGTTCTCTCTCATTTCATTCAGCTCCTTGTCGATGTGGGTGGATTTTACTTTTTTAAATGTTTGTTATTGTAGCAATATAGTTGGTAAAGTTAGGGATTTCTGATCGTTTGAGAGGGCACCACAGTGACTTCTGTGTGTGTGCACGCAAGATGCCAGGAGTAGCGCATACAGCACAGTTCTGCCTGTTTTTAAATAACAAGTGGTGATCAACTTTTTATGTTCATTTGAAATACAATAAGATATAGCACTTAAAATTGGGTTTAAAGTGTACAAACTTGTACTAAAATATAGACTTTTGTAGAGGCTCAAACCAATTATTTATGTTTACATTCTTTCTTATGGGGGAACTCAGCTTCACTATACAAACGTTTTGATTTGCACACAACATTCAAGAGCCAATCAAGTTCGTAGATCGAGTCTCCACTGTATATCTTCCCAATGGACAATATTCTAGGAATTAAACTGATATGTTTTCCTAAGTCAGTGTACAGCTCGTAGCTTGCAGATTCACTATCTAATACAAAAATGTCCGGTTAGAAAATATAATGAAATGCCCCACCCATCGATTTTCTACCTTTGTCCCTTTCGGGGTCGCTGGAACCTATCTCAGTTGCATTCGGGCGGAAGGTGGTGTACACCCTGGACAAGTCGCCAACTCATCACAGGGCCAACACAGATAGACAAACAACATTCACACTCACATTCACACACTAGGGCCAATTTAATGTTGTCAATCAACTTATCCCCAGGTGCATGTCTTTGGAGGTGGGAGGAAGCTGGAGTACCCGGAGGGAAACCACGCAGTCACGGGGAGAACATGCAAACTCCACACAGAAAGACCTCGAGCGCGGGATTGAACTCATGACTCCTCAGGACCTTTGTATTGTGAAGCAGATGCACTATGATATAATGAAATGAAATTCGTAAATAACCTTGTCAAGATTGGTCATGACATTTTGGCCATATGTTTGTGTTTTCATATTTTTTGTGTTTTTTTTGTATTTATTATTTTTCAGTTTCACTTTAAATTACTCGTCTTTCCGCACCTTTACTTTGTTTTCCAGCGCACCTGTTCTTGTTTGCTAATCAGATGTATTTACTTTCAGATGTGGCTGCTCGCGGGATCATTGTTTGTTTGTGCTTCAGGGTGAATGTTTGTAAGCTTCCCCCATTCTTTTGGTGCTCTTGCCTGCTGCACTTAGCTTTTCCTTTGTATATTAAATACATGTTTTACATGCACGTCAGCTCCTGTCTCTACATTTTGGGGTCACAACTACTGCAACCAAACGGCATCGTTACATTAGCTCATGTTAACAAATGTAAATTATGCAAGTGTAGAGTTGTTGGGGTTTTACTAGTGAGGCACCTATACATTAAATGTATTGTGACTATCCAATTGCCTTGCAGTGATTGGCTGCAACCATCAGAGGCATCGCAGTTATTTCTACTTGTCAAAATAATGTTTTTTTTTTTTTTCATTAAAAATGGCAGCAAAATTAATGTTTGTGAAAAACTCAATTACCGTATTTCTTCAAGTTGTGGTCCCTGCTCAAAAAGAGACAGGATCCCATTAGTTGCCTTCAAGCCAACTGCAAAACCCCAATGTGAGAATTTTTGCCGATTAACCTATTGATGCATGTATACAATAGCTAAAATAAATGTGGAGTAATACCGCCATGTTGGAAAGGGGTTGCCTGATGATCCAATGTTACATGCCTTAGCATTCCTGTACACGCTGACATGGAGCCGGCCCACAATGTTGTATGCGTCCATGTTTGTGTTAATATGCAATAAAAAAAAATCCTCCTGGTGTGACATTTTGTTACATTTAAGCAAAATAGTACATTTTTATTCAGTTTTAAACTCCAGTTTCAACTCTTTTCAATAATAAACATACATTTTCCATCTCTTTTCGAGCAGGTTAACGCCCTGTAATATTATTGGCAAAACACTATTGCTAATAACTTAGAGAAAATTTTGTACATCTCAGGTCATAACAATCACAAAATTTAGAAGAACATTTTTTTTTCTAATTAATTGTCAGATTTTAAGTATAATTACAAAACCATTGCATTGGCTACACCTCCATTTAAGGTAAGAGACACACCTTTATCCTGCTCATCACGCCTAAGCATCAGCAGACAAAGGGATATCATGTCTGACATGCATTTCTGCAGACATACAGACAGGGAGGGTGTGGATGCCTTCGCATAACTGCAGGTGCTGCAATAAGTCGCAGAGCAGCAGCTCAGGGGGAGGCTCAGCAGGCTTTTTCGGGGTTAAGGAAGTCGTGACATGCCCCTCCAGCGGGGCCCATAAATCAGCCCTCTCTGGCTTTGCCGAAGGATAAATCCAAGGAGAGAAAGCGTTGGGGAGTGCGCAACAGACAACGTGTTTGCCAACAGCAGCAGGAGTGCCGGTGGTGCTTCTTTCGCCGCCGGCCTCCCAACGCCTCACTGTCTTGTTTGAGACTGTGTTTGTGTATTCAAGGTGTGCGCAATGTATGATGAAGGGATCAAGATGAGTGTGCGTAAGTCTATTTTGCACACTTTGATTTATTTCAAAGACGAGGTAATCAAACTGATTCACTTGACCTTCACACACCTAAATTCATTTGGAAAATAGTTTACAACCCTCTGTCATTGACTTGAACAGGTCAAGACAGATAAGTCTATGGGTTTGTTGGATGACATAATGATAAATCAAAAACTCGCCGAGACATGACCTGTGTATAAGGAAGTGCGTGTTGTTGATGAGTGAGGCTTTGGCTGTCCATGTGTACCATATGTGGAACAAAGCTGTGGGTAAAAAGCAAGAGGACGCGGCTGGTAGAGCGACAGTCGGCTTTGTTAATATTGAAGGTTTACTCAAGTATATAAAGTAGGGCTATGAATCTTTGGCCACAACACGATTCGATTCTTGGCGGAACAATTCAACTCACCGAGCGATTCTCGATTCAAAAAGATTCCTGATTCAAAATCAATAGTATAGTGCCAGCTTTATGATTAACCACATTCCTCCATAAAATAAATAAACAGCTATGATAAATGTCCATATTACTGTATTTTTGGACTATATGGAGCACTTAAAATCCTTTCATTTTCTTAAAACTTGACAGTGCGGCCTTATAACCCGGTGCACCTATTTTACGGAATACTTTTGGTTGTGCTGACCAACCTTGAAGCTATTTTATTAGGTACATGATGAAATGATAAGTCTGAGCAGTAGTTGGCAGTCACTCATAAGAGATACGTGTAGATTGAAATATGACGGCAGTCACACATAAGACATATGTGTAGACTGCAATATGACTCAAGTAAACAACACCAACATTTTATATGTCCCATTGAAAGTATGAATATTATATATGGCGCTCAAAAATCCATCAAAGTGTTTTAATACGACTATGAAGCCGCACCGCTTGATAATTTCTACTGTGCTTCAACATTCGAGTATTATTATGGTGTGTGTGTATAAGGTAAGACATCTTATCTGGCGTTTTGTTTCGCAACATTATTCAAAAGCAACTTTTCTTACCTCCTGGTATCTGCTAAACTGTATTTGGGATCTGAATGAGTCCTGAAATGTGTGCGTGTCCGCCTTTGTAGTCTGTGTTAACCCCATAGTCAATAAGCTTCTTCTTTTTCTCTATCTTCTTGTTATGGGACATTCATCCTCCGCTGTTGCCATTTCTAATATAAAGTACTGTCAAATGTTTACTTACATCCGTCAGTAAACTCGCCATGAAAGCGCAATAACATACTGGTGTAGTGAGTTTTTATTATTCACCCAAGGAACTATGCACTGTAAAAAAAAATTCTGTAAAAAAACGGTCATCTACTGGTAGCTACGGCTGCCAAACGAAAACCATAAAATTAAAGAAAAACCAAATAAATAATAACCAAATAATGATCAAAAACCTTATATTTACAGAAATTTTCATGAAACATTTTGCGGAAAAATATCATAATTTTACAGATTTTTACTAAATTATTAAGATCAACCACCTTTAATAAAGTGACGATGCAAACAGTTCTGCAGAAAAATACCTTTATTCTACAGGTTTTTCCAAATTATTACGATCAACCACCTTTAATGAAGTGACAATGGTGGCAGTTCCACAGAAAAATACCATAATTTTACAGATTTTTACTAAATTATTAAGATCAACCACCTTTAATAAAGTGACGATGCAAACAGTTCTGCAGAAAAATACCTTTATTCTACAGATTTCCAAATTATTACGATCAACCACCTTTAATGAAGTGACAATGGTGGCAGTTCCACAGAAAAATACCATAATTTTACAGATTTTTTCTGAATTGATAAGATCAGGGGTTTTAAACTCATTTTACCTGGGGCCACTGGATGGCGAAACTACGTGAAAAGTGGATTCACCTTCTTTGAATGGCTATCCCGACCTTGTGTTTTTTATGTTAATTTAGTAAAAAATAAAAAATAAAAATACAAAACTCTTCTGCGGCCCGGTACCAATCACCCGGTGGTTGGGGACCACTGATCTAATGTACTAGAATTGCAACTGCAAGTAGGGCTGGGCGATATTGCCTTTTTTTAATACCGCAATATTTTTAGGCCATATCGCGATATACGATATATTTCTCAGTATTTTGCCTTAGCCTTGAATGAACACTGGATACATATAATCACAGCAGTATGGTGATTCTATGTGTCTACATTAAAACATTCTTGTTCATACTTCTCTAATATATGCTACTTTTAAACTTTCATGCAGAGAAGGAAATCACAACTAAGTCAATTTACCAAAACTGTATTTATTAAAGTTATTAGCAGGTGACTTTTCAAATGATGCTACATATTAGCAGTAATGCTACTTTTGGTAGCACTGCTTGTGCCCCACACATAACAAATTAAAGTTGTCTATTCGACATATTCCCGCTTGAAGCCGAACCACCGCCAGACGATGGGACCCGTGCTGTTTTTCTTGGGAATTAGTTCCTCCTTTATTTGTTACGAGTTTCACACCTTCTTTCTCTCACGACAACCCGCTAGCATCACAGCTAAAGTTAGCCACGGCGATACCTCTCTGCTGGACGAGGGCGTGTACGTATGTGACGTATGATGTGACAGTATGTAAGAAGAGTGTGCGCCTGCTTGTCTGTGAGAAGGAGACACAGGAAAGAGCGAGGAGAGCCTGTAGTGTAATGCCCGCAGCTAAAAACAACTGCGTGAGAACGTCTACTCGAACATTACGATAGTCATTTTCTATATCGCACAGAGATAAACCCGCGATTTATATCGTATATCGATATATTGCCTAGCCCTAACTGCAAGTAACGTCAACTGTGTAATAGTAGCAAATCAGACTCAAATGTAAGACAACAAGAAATGCACAGCACAGTTATCAATATCAGATCACTGTTACATGGAAAAGATACATTCTTTCTTACTAAATGTATTATTTACAGTCTGATAGAAGAAAGTTTATGTACTGTACTGCATGGAATTGCATATCTTTTAAACTTTAATCTTATCTAATCATACAACAAATAATATATCATTACAACTGTATTACATTTTTTGGGAAAAATAAAAGACCTAAATATATTGTTTTCACCTTGATTAATGATTTTCAGGCAAGTTATCTGTAAATTTGTGCTAGGAAAATATCTAAATTGTGTAAAAATACGAGGTGATTATTGGAGCTACAACAATTAATCGACTACATTGGTTATAAGAATTAATTGACAAATATTTTCTATTGTTGTCCAGTCACATAATGAAATGTTGATTGATAGATTGCCAGGAATACCTATGTTTAAATGTTTATGCCTTCAGGTAAATAATCGCAGCTAAATAACCCTAACGATACTGGATTAAAATAGGTCTTGCATTTTTCAAAGGACATATTGTACTTTAAGTCTAGTGATTTATTTTTCACAATGATTTTGTACTTTGTATAATTAAGTAAAAAACATTAGTTTTTCAGTAATGTTTATTTTGTTACAATTTAATTTGCTATGGTTTAAAATATTTGGTAAAATCAAGTCAGGGACTCGATGTCAAACTCAAACATGTACAACATAAGCAATAATTGTTTGACAAGTTGACTAATTAAAGAAAAATAATCGCTGACTAAGCGACTATCTAAATAATCATTAGTTGAAGCCCCACCAATAATGCACTAATATTCATTGATATATGTGTTCAAACAAATGGCCCTCTGATGGCAGCCATAACTGGAATGGAGTTTGACATCTGAAACATACACTAAATAAAGCAGGGGGGCAAACTTGTTTTCTTTGTGGACCACATCGCAAGTATAGCTCCACTCAGAGAGCGTTTTGTAAAAGTGAATAAATAATATAAATGCATATTAGCCTCGTTATCCAATTTGCATTGGTAACCAACTTGCTCTGAAATCATAAGTCAAAGTGACAAGTAGATATTGAAGTATTTGTTTGTGATAACCAAAAACTAAATAAATGCTTGGAACATATTGTTGTATAATCAACAGTAATATTAAAGTATGCAACTGCATGCAGTACATGTGTCTGTCAAAATTGCAAGAACAGATATACTGTATATAATCAGAAACTGATCTTGAACTTCCAGCCTTTTCACAGGCCACATAAATGTCGTGGTGGGTCAGATTTGACACCTGCGAACAAGAGTAAACATGCACTGAATTCCAACTGTGTGCACATATATTTGCATTAAGTGTTTTCAAGAATATGAACCCATCCATGACTTTATGACATCGATAAAATACAAAGCACCTGTCAGAACGGCAGCAAATGATAGTTAATCTAACCTGAAAGCATGAAAACCGCAAAGTCTTTTGTTCCCCAGACACCGATAGCTTCCATCACATCTCACTCTCACAGACGAGCAAACATAAAACCAAATTGAGCTCAATTTAAAAAAAAAAAAAAGGCAAACGAGTAATGCCACAAAAACCCTTTTGCTCTCTCGGACTTTTCATCTGTACAGCCGCTCAGATGAGGGCGATAAATCTTTGCTTTTTTGGCCGAGGCGGCGACTGGGCCAGGGTCAAACTAGTAAGACAGATGAAAACAAGAGATTGTCTGGAGGCCTCGTGAGAGGAAAATTGCAGAAGAGCCGCAGGGACACTCATGTCCGGCTTTTGTGGGCATGAGGCAAGCTGTATATCTGTGTTTTTTAGGGGCGTGTGTGGAGGAAGCTGAAAAGGTGCAACAGTCACACTTTTCCTGGAAAACAGCTGCCATGTTTATCACTTTCGTGTGCATGTTTTCTGTCCTTGAAGGATGAATATGCAAGGTGACAAAGCATTGTGGTGAAGTTCTTCTGCTAGTACACAACTACTGTGGTCTCAGGAGACAAGGAAATGTTTTCAAGGAAATCCCAGCATGTGGCCGCTAAAATAACCCTTTTCAAGAAGTCCCCATTATCGAACGTATTCCTCTGTAGGTTTTTTTTGCTGTAAATCGCTTCGAGGCGGATATGATATCATTCCTTGCAAGTCGGTGCCTTTGAAAATGTTTCTGAATCCTTGATGACACACATTTTGTTTCTGCTCTGCTGCACCTGTCATGTTAAAGCAGCACCAGGCCATCGGAGTGATTCCCAACTTGAGAGCGTGTGGGGAAGAAAAAGACCCAGTGCAGAAAAAAAAAACATAATATAGCACGTGATAAAAACAAGTAGTGGTAATTGAAGAGTAACTTCCCATACAGATATTTTATAAAAGATGCCAATAATATCATGATACTACAATGATACAAAAAGTGATACATTGGAAAAAAAAGAGGAACTACAAAAATATCCTAAGTAATTAATAGATTAAAAAAGAGGGTAAGAGTTGAGGAGTAATTATCCATCAATCCATCCATTTTCTACCGCTTATTCCCTTTGGGATCGCGGGGGACTATGTATTATATAATAGAGATAAGGCAATAATAGATGTAGCGTAGTCGCTCATCACATTACACATCGAACATTGCAGTGTCACTCTCTCACAAACTATTTTTCAAAGCAAATTCTATGTATTTTTGGCAATAACTAAGCATTTCTAAGCATATAAAAGGCGAAAATAACTGAAAATATCAATACTACAGTAGTATTGGCCTATAGTTGAGCTCAAACCAATCAAAGCGTGTGGTTTTGTATCGTGGCCACTGATTGGCTCAGCCTCAAGCAACATTATTGTATTAGGTTAAAAGTGATTAGGGACGGCGTGGCACAGTGGAAGAGTGGCCATGCGCAACCCGAGGGTCCCTAGTTAAATCCCCACCTAGTACCAACCTCGTCACGTCCGTTGTGTCCTGAGCAAGACACTTCACCCTTGCTCCTGATGGGTGCTGGTTAGCGCCTTGCATGGCAGCTCCCTCCATCAGTGTGTGAATGGGTAAATGTGGAAGTAGTGTCAAAGCGCTTTGAGTACCTTGAAGGTAGAAAAGCGCTATACAAGTGTTACTGCTCCCATAATATCGAAAACTGCATTTAGAAGATTGTAAACCTTTTTAATTAATATTCTAAGAAAATTCATAATTAATCATTCCTAATTCAAAGAAAATTAATTTACCATGGTCAGGCCCGGAAACAATAAATTGGATTTAATGTACTGGGGAAAAAACTAAATTGTAAATGGAATAAAAAAAGTATAAATAAATACATTTAAAAAGCATTTACTAATCAATAACAAATAAGGAATATAAATAATAAACGCAAAGAAAAAACTATTTCAAAATACATACAAAATATGTAAATGAAAATGTAAAAAGAATCTAAATAAAATTTTAATTAATATGAAAATAAATGTGAAACACTAACATTCTTTAAAAAAGGGGATAATTATGTATAGTAAGTCTTCTACTAAATTCTAACAGTTTTAACAAAGTTTCAAAACAACAGCTAACAAAGTAATTAATGCATTGCCTTTGTACAATATTTTACATTCAAACCACCTTAATGACAAATCAAGCATCCCAATTATGATCTGCATGCATCAACTCGGCAACATACTTCAAAACCAGACCTCTTATAAACAAACATTGGTTCCTCCGCAATACATTGCTAACATTTTCATATACTGTCGATAAAAGTAATCCAAAAGACAAACTAACATGAATCAAGAACCCTAACAAACTTGAATAAAACCCATCACGGGTCCCAAAACAATGCTTTATTAAGTTCTCCTTGTTGGTAATTAAAGCAAACAATCAAACCAGAGCCGTTCTAATTAAACGTAATTTATCAATGCACTTTGTTTGGACATAGCGATGTCGGTTTATCAACACTGCACAATGAGAATCCCATGAATCCATGTAGGAAAACTAAACATCTGTCCTAACCTGTGTGAATGTGGTGTAATGGATATTCGCATACTTTGCACCAACAAAAGCGATAAAAAGCCGGCGACTATCTACCTGCCATCATCTTCTGGGCCTCATAGGGTTCCATATAACCGTCATTCTCCGTTGTCACTTTCTCCGTCGTAATCTGTACGCCGCCAGCCTGCTCGGCGTCAAAAGGGTCAGCGTAGTCTTCCAGGATAATGAGCTAGAGGAAAAAAGTCAAAGGTGAATTCAAAGAGAAGGATAATTTTTTTTTCTGCACTGTTAAAGACGACAACGCCGGAAGCTGTAGGGAGAGTCGCAATGACAGATTAGGTGTCCGCCGGACATTGCCGAGTCATGTCTGCGGAGGCAGGCTTAGGCAAAAATGAAGTCATACATACATCGCACAACCGCAGTTTCTCAGCTTTGGGCTTCCAGCACGCTCTGTGCATCTGCTGGCCTGGCCTAATTATATGACGGTGACAAGCCTACTTTTCAAAAAAGTGGCTGGACTTTCTTAGGACAAACAATTTGGCAGATTTATACCCAACAGGCAGCCAGCCAAGGACTAATTGCAGCCTTGCTCTTTTTTTGCAGAGCATTTTGTGCAAGTAGACGGCAATTAGGTGGACATCCTGAAGCCCAGAAATACGGCCCAAAAAATTGAGGGAACAGAGTGTACATCTATAGTGCCTTCGGGGGTGTATTTGCATCCTTGAAATAGTTGCTTTAACACCAGGATAGAGCATTTTCAAACGTATCCTTTGAAGGGAACTCAAGTCCCACTGGAGCCATCTGTCCTCTTGGACATTAGACCTTGGAGAGGTGTGAGCGGAGGAGTCTGGCTGGACTTGCTGTTAAAAAACACTGCTGACTGGTTTTGTAGCGGTACATGTCTTCGTAATTTTCTGTTCAGAACATTCTGTACATTCATACAATGTCTAAAACTAGGGCTGCAATATTTCAGCCAAGTAATAATCATGATTACTTAGGTGTAAGGTAAAATCTAGTTTTAAGTGGGACGCGCGTAGATGTGTCATCATTTCTAATGAAATAGTCTAATAAAAGGGCAAATTAAACATTATCCATATAGTCAAAGACAAATCTTTGTGTTTTTGTAAATTACCATTTCATCTTTTTCCAATTAGATGATAATGCCCTGACCTCTATTTATCCATTAGTTATCCGTTTTTTCAGGGTCATAAGAAAAAACAGCCATGGATGGCCTAAGTGTCATCGATTGGACACCACAATATATTTGATCGTCTGTACTGTGAAACATGTATATTAAGTGACAAAATACTAAAACATAGCCTTACTTAGTGTAATGATTGTACTCAAGTCAGGGTTCCCACCAGCTTGCCAATAAGATATACAATATACGGAAAAAGCATGGCGATATATCATATAACTTGCATAATTGTTGATGATGCATATATTTACTTGAAAAAAAGAAAGAAAATACATGCATTTAAAAATCAATCTGTGCTATTAATGATTATTATTGACATAATTTGTCTTAGATCGTTTTGCTCTATTTTTTATACTGGTATTTGTTATTATTGTTCAATGTAACACAGACTGGATACCAGTGGTCTTTCAATTAGGGGAAGCCAATTTTCAGCTACTCTCTAAACAGGAGTACAGTCTCCAATAGTAAAAAAATATAAATATAAACATGTTATATTTTAAAAGGAAAACTTCACTTAAAAATAGCAAAATATCCAATATATCAACAGGAACAACAGAATGGAAGTTGATGCTTTGACAGTGGTCTATATTTCCAGGTTACATATTCACTCATTTTGCTTTCAATAAAAAAAAATTAAAAAAGAGATTCAGTCTCAGACAGATCGTCCCATCATCATGCAGGAAGCTCGGCGCCCAGTTTTCAAAGGCGAGCATTTATCCAATGATGGTCTGGTTTGACTGCAACGGAACAGCCCTTTTTATTCCTCCTTACTGAAGGCAATGGAAGCTTTGCTTCAATACTTTTTGATGCGCTGTGACACTAAAATCAATTTAAAAAGTTGATTCAGCTGTCGCCAAAGTAGCTGATTTGGAGAAGAAGTTCATCGCACAGTAGGTCAAACTGGAGTGCAAAGTAAGGCTGTGGTTGGAGAAGCCGCCGCTCCACCGCGTGGACAGCACCTCTGTCTTACTGCCGTGGCTTGTAGACACTCACTTGCGTGATTTTTGCTTACGGTTAAAGTTTTTCTTTGGCCAAATTGACGGTCCATCTCTCGTCTTTAGTACGTAAATAGTAGGCTACATATCCATTCATACAATGTATTACTTAAATTTGTTTTCACGTAAAATACCCACTTTGTTAAGGTGTGGTGGTTATTATTTTGCCGTGGCATTTGGGGAAACCCTGCAGGTGGTAGAGTCCTTCCACCTTTACTGGATTTATACACATCCGCATATGCAGGGGCTGCAAGAAATTCAATGAGGAGTACGTCGCTCCAGAACACCAGCGAGAAATGTTAAAACTCGACGGAAAAGTGTCTCCAGACCCTGTTTACCACTATGGCTAGCCATTAGTCCTGCTTGTGCGACTTTAAGGAGGCCAGCTGGGCAGCATGTTGTGCAGGCAACCACACCTGTCGCTATTTAATCACAGCAACATGGTCTTCGATGCACACCGAGTTAGACTCAACGGAAAAGAAACGAGGCAACTGGCTGCAGTGGTGCTTTGCAGCCGGCCAGCAAGGTTGTCGGCATACAGTAGTCCTAGAGCACTGTGCCTATACATAATAACATTTGGCGTTGGCAGGAGCCACTTCATAGGGCTTTGAAAGTGCTTGATTGGAAATGCATTTTAACTGTTGGTAACACAGACAATCAAGTTAACTTCATCGTAGAATTCAAAATTGTGATTGGGATTAACTTTTGATCAATTGTGCAGCCGTACCTTAAATCGAAGTATGTACCGAACAGTGATAATGACTGTTATGTATCGTTACACCTAAACTGGCGTTTATGTCAACCACTTACTTAAGCCGCACCCAAAACAAATAAATATTTCTACATATATTAGCCGCGACTACATATATGCCGGTACCAAATAATTTGTAAATGTTTAATTATATACCTTAATTGTTTACAAACAGTGCCTGTCACATGGCATTAAAACAGCTGATCAAACAAAACAGAAGTCATTGTAATGGACCCACAAGCTGCGTAACCTAGCTCTACAATCAGCAAAACAGACTCAATAATTCTAGGGTGATGCTTTGGTGAATTTACGAAACTGAAACAATACAAAAAGAATGCTATTGCAAGTCAATAATACTAACACAGACTCTTGTAAACGTGTTAGCATATCCGCTAATACTTACAACGCTAGCTCAATTACATTACAATAGCACAAATATGCAAGAAAACACTCCTACAGACATCACAAGTGAGACGTTTTCGCAGGTATGAATTTTTTTTAGTTATAATGTAAAACTTATAAACTTGCTTAGAGTGATGAATAAAGAATCTTTTCGAGCAGAACAGTTATGGACAGTTACACTTCCAGTTAAAGGGACAAGAGAGGAAGTACGTTTTCAACTTGCAGCACCTGCAGTAAGAAAACGTCTCCAAAAGATGGCGCCATAGCACAAACAAAAACTCACCTTTCCAGTGTCTTTGTCTGTGTTATACGAAAACTATTTGTTAATAAATACAAAACATTATGGGCGTTACGGAAAAATCCAGAAGTTAGCCGCACTGCTTTATAAGCCGTAGGGTTCAAAGCGTGGGAAAAAAGTAGCAGCTTACAGTCCGGAAAATACGGTGCGTTATTGAAAATGGTAGCCCACAGGCTAATAGACACCATTCCCCAATTAGCTGCAAATTATTGGATTGTAAACATTAAAATACCTACTGCACTACTGTTATGAGTCAGGGCTGCATGCTTTGCAACAATTTGTCAATATTTGGGCTTATTTTAGAGGGAAAGCTAGGTTTGACAGAAAAAGCTGCAGGGCTGAAATGCTCGCTGCAGGCTAAACAGATGTCTGACACTATTTGCAGCACCAATCGAATCAACCTCTAAGACTATGTTTAAACCGCAGGCAAAAGTGGCCCAAATCTCAATTTTTCTAGATCAGATTTGATCAAACCTTAGAATTAGTGTTTTTACATGAAAGTAAATGAAAGTAGTATAATGGATTGTATAGGCGCCAGCGCCCCCCCGCGACCCCGAAAGGGAATAAGCGGTAGAAAATGGATGGATGGATGGATTGTATATAGTGTAATATATTGGATTGCAATCTTTTTCAGGCTGGCTGTTAAGTAGAAGAGACATGGACATCAGCGATGATCAACAGTAGCTTTATTTTTTAACTCACATGTATGCATATGTCCCACAGCGTCAATTCTGGTCTTTCAACAATTGTTATTTCTTCTAAATCATATATATTACATATAGAGTACTATTTATGCACTATTGAAAAGTGACGCACCGAAAATTTGGTCGTCTTGACTAAAAAAAACTAAACTAAATGTGATGAAATATCCATTTCAGCTGGCGACTGCGTCTTTCCACCGTACACAAGTGACGTAGCTCGCCCAAAGCTGACGAAAAAATCTGATTCAGGTCACATACAGGTCAGATTGAGTTTAGACTGCAGCCAAATTTGAAAAGTTCAGATTCCAATCGGATTCAGGACTACCTCCTGAAGTGGCCAAAGGACCAGATTTCAAGCACTTCGGAACGTTAAACCGGCAAAAAAAAATTCTGATCTGTGTCACCTGGGGGCGAAAAAAAAAATCAGATTTGGTGTGGAGTGTAAACAGGGCCTAATAAAACAGCTTCATGACATCACCACCACTGATGCCCAATCATCAGGACATGACTCCCAACCACTGACCTTCACTGTTTTCTCAAACCCTTAACATCTTAAATCATGTCAACGCTTGTGTAAAACAGTCATTGATATATTGTTCCAATCAGCCAAATGCCTATGCATCAACCTAAGTGTTGCATGTAACTGTGCACGACTGGCAAAACACCCTATGAGTCATCACGGGCACCAGGAAATAATTTAGCCTAAATACAAACAAGCATATCACTCATCCTGTGGAGGTGTACGGAGAGGCCCGCTATGCTAAGACAACAATCAGGCACTGTGTTTGCCATTGGCAAAAAGACGCACACCCACACGTGCACAATCTCACACATGCACACACGCGCACACCCTATCCTGCCTCAAGGAAGCAAGCATAATGTACTGATAAAACATTTCATACAAGCTGGGGAAGTACCAACATTTTGGAGCAAGAATACCAATCAGGAGAAGACGTTGAGTAATAGAGTTATTACATTGTGCTATAATAAACTATATTACAATGTTTTATAAACGAATACACCATTATGACCTCAATAGGTTTGACGTTGTATAAACACAAGACAAAAAGGTTATTTTGGGAACCCAAGACAGGCGACCAAGACCCAACTATTGGCTACTTTTTATTAGAATTTGCAGCATCTGAGGATTTTAGCGTGCATGTGCGAGCCAGTCTGCCACAAAACAAGAGGATGGAGAAAAAGAAGGAACTTACTGACAACAACTTTAGACTACAACTGAATAAAAATGGCGGACTCGCGTTACTCTCTTTGGGTAAACTTCTACAATTTCTAAAGCTATCCGCTAACGTAGCTAAGGCCAAATATGTCACTAAAGTAGGGCTGGGCGATATGGCCTTTTTTTTTTTTATACATCTCATTTTCAGGTGTTAGCCTGGAATTAACACTTGATACATATAATCACAGCAGTATAATGATTCTATGCGTCTACATTAAAACATTCTTGTTCATACTGCATTAATATATATGCTCATTTTAAACTTTCATGCAGAGAAGGAAATCACAACTATCATTTGACCAAAACTGTATTTTCTAAACAGTTATTAAGCATAGGCGCAAACTTCATGTAATTTCCAAAACTGAAAGTGCAAGTTTGTCAGAGACATTTTTTTAAAAAGCTATTGGTGCACTTTTGTGCATGATGTCACTAAGATGACATATCAGAACAACACTAAATTAAAGTGCACTTTTTGTACAGAACGCCACTACAATAGTTTAAAACAAATACAGTGGCACCGAATGGAGATGTTGAAATGCGGAGTAAACACTCTTCATTCTCTAGCAGGTGACTTTTCAAATGATGCCACATACTAGCAGAAATGCTACTTTTGGTAGCAACGCTTGTGCCCCACACTTGACAAATTAAAGTTGTCTATTCAACATATTCCCCCTTGAAGCCGAACCACCGCCAGACGATGGACCCCCTGCTGTTTTTCTTGGGAATTGATTCTTCCTTCATTTGTAACCAGATTCGCACATTCTTTCTCTCGTATTACAACTCGCACAGCTTCGCTAGCATCACAGCCAACGTTACCCAGTCTGCTACCTCTCTGCTCCGCGAGGGCGTACACGTATGTGACGTATGACGTGACAGTATGTGGCGTGTGCAAGAAGGTGCGCTTACTGTCTTTGAGAAGGAGAAACAAGAAGGAGTCGGAGGAACCTGAAGTAAAATGCCCACAGCTAAAAGCAAGTGCGTGAGAACGTACACTCGAATATTATGATATAGTCATTTTCTATATTGCAGAGACAAACCTGCGATATATCGCCCAGTCCTACACTTTAGTCTCAAATTCTAAACAGCTCATTAGAAGCAAGTTCATAAGAAAGCAATATTGTTTTTGAATTTTTCCGCCATGCCTTAATGTTTAATTACAAATTTTCTGAACTTATGTGAATCCCAGAAACACAAAAACAGTTATCACCAGGTTAAAAAAGTTAGTTTAAAAATTTGACAGTATTCTCAATCATCACATAGGTCCTAAGGTAGATTGAGGTTTACCTGATCCGAACCTGAACTGAACTGAGCTATACCACTTGCTGGAAATGTGGTTTTAGTGTTTGTGAAGTGAAAGTACAAAGAATAGTGTGTAAGCTACTTAATTTATTTCCGGCATAATGGAAAAGGCATAAATAGTGAATAAAGGTTGACTGATGAATTTCATAGCAGCTGCTACAGTGTGTTAAATCCTTCTATCATCCATGTTCTCCTTTTCCATCTGTTTTGGGAAAAATAACTAGGCCTTGTTCTGCCGCAGCATAATTACAGGTTCCTCAAATGTTCTGCTTCTGTGAGTTTCAACTCCAGTACAAACATGGTCCTGGTGTGTTTATGCGCCACAAAAAAAATACATATGTTTCTCTCACAAATTGAGGTTAAAAAAAGAAAACAAATCATCTAAGCATTATAGGCGACTCTGTGGCCCAAACAGAGGGAACTATCTTAGCAGAACGGATAAGAATTCCAACCACAGTTTGATTATCATCTGCTAACTAGTCAAATGGTGGCAGAAATAATCAGTAATGGCAACATGTGCCAAACCCAGATCTTATATAGTCACTGCAAACACAGTCCAGACCCAAGAATAAGTAAGCCTCACTATGAAAACATAATGATTCACATCGATTCCCATACGACTGTGGTCCGCATACTTCAATGGAGTGGTTCGAGGTTGGAGACCGTGGCCCGCAAACACCCAAAGTGCTGCAATTTGTCTCCTTGTTGGCATGGCTTTACTTTACCTCATATTTTCATAGTTTGAATACATTTTTTCCAAATGTTCTAACTAAGTACAGTATCATGGAACCTCTGAAGGTTATATACATATTCATAGTTCAACCAACATTTTCAATCTAAATATACTTCAAAGGTTGAGCAAAAACCTGTTCAAGCAGCCATCCGTATTTCAAATCTCACACGAATTGAGTAAACGGCATACCTAATTTTAAGACCTCGGAAGTTGTTGTGGTTGTACAATTCATAGTTTAACCTTGAACAAAGTTATGGAAGGCTGGCAAAGTTGCACTAAACCCAAGGTTCAAAAACGTTATCTGTGAAGGTTTTTTTTAGTATTAAAGTAACTTTATTGGCATTTGTACCACTGATGGCCAGAAGATACACATGTGATAAGGACTACAGAACAAGAAATAGAACTTGTGGTGTAGGAAAATATGTGTTAGACATTAAATGAAAAAACTTGCCTCCTTTGAGCACACAATCGTAAATTGTTATATTCCTACTAACCACAAATGTGATTGGTCACGTGACAAACGGGCGAGCAAGTGGAGCAGACAGGGAGAAAAATCAACATTGCAATTTTTGTGTTGGTAAATTATTGAGATTGTCAATCTAATTGTGAAAAACAAGAAATAGTGTGTAAATTCACTTTTTGGGGGGGAATTTTGCCTATTGTTCACAATCATTATGAAAGACATGACGTGGGATATATTTTTTTAAATGCATTCTAAATCGTAAATACAAGTAAATAAAAGTCAGCTTAAAGCAGAGCCAATGGCAGGTCCTCTATTCTGCCCATAAAATCCAATTTAAAAAAACATCCAAAAACTAACAAAAATACTCTATTTACATTTTGTGACTTGAATATTACCCAAATATTTGTGATATTGTTATTATAAGCACTAACGCAAATGAGCTATTTATAGATCCCAATCTTGCGTGCCAATGTTGACATCATCGACTGATGAGCTGCTTCCCTGTTTCCTTAAACTTCAAACTTTATTGTAGATCATAAATTATGCCTCTCGCCTGGATGGTTGAAAGACGAAAACATATTCCGACAAGTCGGCCCACTTTGACAGACAATTCACACACAAGAGTGGCGAAAACGACACAAAAAGACGCTCGATTTCACCCCCCGTTTTCTACGAGAAAATGGCATGTCCTCTATTCTGCCTAAGGCTGGGCAATATGGCCTTTTATTAATAGCTTAATATTTTTAGGACATGTCACGATATGCGATATATATTTCGATATTTTGCCTTAGCCTTGAATTTAACACTTGATGCATATAATCACAGCAGTATGATGATTATATGTGTCTACATTAAAACATTCTTGTTCATACTGCATTAATATATGCTCATTTTAAACTTTCATGCAGAGAGGGATATCACAACTAAGTCAATTTACCAAAACTGTATTTATTGAACAGTTATTAAGCAGTGGCACAAATATTCATGTCATTTCCAAAACAGAAAGGGCAAGATTGTCAGAGACATTTTAAAACGAGCTTTAAGTGCACTTTTGTGAATGATGTCACCAAGATGACATATCAAAACACTGAATTAAAGGCCTACTGAAACCCACTACTACCAACCACGCAATATGATAGTTTATATATCAATGATGAAATATTAACATTGCAACACATGCCAATACGGCCTTTTGAGTTTACTAAATTATAATTTTAAATTTCCCGGGAGTTTTGTCTTCGAAACGTCGTGTAATGATGACGTGTACGCAAGACGTCACAGGTTTTTAGGAGGTATGAGCGCTGCACACACACACAGCTAAATGTCGTCTGCTTTAACGGCATAATTACACAGTATTTTGGAGATCTGTGTTGCTGAATCTTTTGCAATTTGTTCAATTAATATTGGAGGAGTCACAGTAGAAAGATGGAGTTGGGAAGCTTTAGCCTTTAGCCACACAAACACACAGTGATTCCTTGTTTAAAATTCCTGGAGGTGAAACTTTCCTATGGATCAGAGCGCGGTCAAGAGAACATGGATCCCGACCACATGTCAACTGGCAGGTTTCGGTGATAAAATTGTGGTTAAAAAGTCAGTTCTTACCGTAGAAAAGCTGAGCTTGTGCCGTCCATAGCTGCCGTCGACTCCCCTGAGACACTGCGCGTCAAGACACCCGTGTAGACACCCTTTCGACTATCAGGTACTATTTTACTCATTAAAACACTAGCAACACAATAGAAAGATAAGGGATTTCCCAGAATTAACCTAGTAAATGTGTCTAAAAACATCGGAATGCGTCCCAATGCAATCGCGTATTTTTTTTTTTTACTTTTTTTTTTCTTTTTCTAGTTTGTCACTATCAATATCCTCAAACATGTATCTTTCATCTTCGCTCAAATTAATGGGGAAATTGTCGTTTTCTCGGTCCGAATAGCACTTTTTGTTGGAGGCTCCCATTAAAAACAATGTGAATATGTGAGGAGCTATCAAACATGTTACGTCATCGTCTGCGACTTCCGGTAAAGGCAGGGCTTTTCTCTTAGCACCCAAAGTTGCGAACTTTATCGTGGATGTTCTCTACTAAATCCTTTCAGCAAAAATATGGCAATATCGCAAAATGATCAAGTATGACACAAAGAATGGACCTGCTATCCCCGTTTAAATAAGAAAATCTCATTTCAGTAGGCCTTTAAAGTGCACTTTTTGTACAGAACGCCACTACAATAGTTAAAAAAACAATAAAGTACACTTTTGTTCATGATGTCACACAAGATATTTCAATAACTGTCAAATAAAATGAGCTGCATAATCGGTTCCTGCGGACGTTATCTCCTTCTGTTGACTTTTTTTTTTTTTCATACAGTGTTGATGTGGAAATAGTTGCTTCGGCATTTTGTTGGTGTGGCACCGGCCAGAGATGTTGATCTGCGGAGTTTCAAGCACTCTTCATTCTTGAGCAGGTGACTTTTTAAATGATCCTACATTAGCAGTGCTGCTACTTTTTGTAGCAACGCTTTTGCCGCATAAATGTTGAACATATTCTCGCTTCAAGCCAAACCCCCGCCAGACGATGGATCTGTGCTGTTTTCTTGGTTAATTACTCCTTCATTTGTTACAAGAGTCACACCTTCTCTCTCTCATATTACCACCCGCACCTCACCGTTAGCATCATAGCTAACGTTACCATGTCGCTACCTGTCTGCTACACGGGAGCGTGTGACGTTGCACCCGTGACGTGTGTAAGAAGGTGCGCTTGGTTTACATGTCTATGAGAAAGACAGACAAGAAAGAGTGGAAAACACATGTGGTGTAATGCCCGCAGCTAAAATCAAATGTGAGAGAACAAATACTTGAATATCACGATATAGTCATTTTCTATATCGAACAGAGACAAACCCGCGATATATCGAGAATATAGATATATCGCCCAGCCCTAATTCTGCCCATAAAATCTAACAAAAAAAACCCATCCAAAAACTAACAAAAATACTCCATTTCCATTTCGTGACTTGAACATAACCTAAATATTTGTGATATTGTTATTATAGGCGCTGACGCAGATGAGCTATGTATAGCTCACAACCTTGCATGCCAGTGTTGACATGATCGACTGATAAGCCGCTTCCTTGTTTCCTCAAACTTTATACTAGATCATAAATCATGCCTCTCATCTGAATAGTTGAAGGACAAAAACGTATTCCGACAAGTTGGTACACTTTGACAGCCAATTTAGACAAGTGAAAGGCGAGAGCGACACAAAAAGACGCCTGATTTCACCCCCGTTTTCTTCGTGAGGATTACAAGTCATTCTTCATTTTAACGGGAATATATAAATATCCGAGCAGTCTGCATCTTATTGACAGCAGGCATTGTACAGTAAGTGATGTTTTATTATGTTTGTTGGCTCTCATAAAATATGCAGTGAGTAATTATCAGTGATGTTGTTAAAAAAATCCATTGCAAGTTGATTTTTGATCGCATTTATTAATATATAGAATGCATTGTCTTTTGTAATGATTGTGAAAGACAGGCGATCAAAGTGGCAACAGTGAAATGAAAAGCCACGGCACCTAGCTCTCTACTTGCCGAATAGTGCACACTAGTTAGCATACAGCATCGATCACCAGCAGGTGTCAATGCAAGCAAAAATCTTACAAAGATGATCGCTGATGTGAAAGCTAACATGAATGAAGGAAGACAGCCATGATTTCAGTAAACACTGAAATAACATCCAGCTTCTGTCACACAAAGTTGTCAAGAAGAACTCAAAAGGTAAATAACACACTTTCAGCCTTCACAATAAAAGTGCTGTGCGTTACATCCTGTTTAGCAGCACTGAACACAGTAAAGACATAATGGAAAATCATCGCAATTAGATAATTTATAATATTTCCAGTTGTTTCTAAATTGGAACAAATTAGAGGTCAACCAGCGTTTTGGAACTACCTTACAAGCTAGCTCCAAATATTAAGTGATTTTGTTTAGGACTAAAAGTCAACTGAAAGCAAAGCATCAAAAGCCTACTCCTGCCCATGTTTATAGATATCCACGGCCGCAGGATGTTTGAGCATGCTTCAGGAAATAACAGCATCACTTATTGAGTTATGGGTGGAGCTGCACCGAAAGAATGACATCATCCTCAGTTTTCCTGTTGACATTGTGCTGGACAAACGAAGCAAGTTGATGAAAACAAACCCTCGCCAACTCATATTGCAGATTTGACATTCTCAACAATTTCAAAAGCAGCAATATTTGAAAGAGGGTGTGAATGGAATCCCTAGCAATCAGAAAGGGATTTGACGTTGACACAGTCTTGCAGGCCTGCTTATAATTAGAAAGCAAAACAGGGATTCGCAATCAGCCACAGCGGCTGAGGCAGTAATTTGGAGGGTCTGGAGCAATTTTATTTAATATCAGCATGTGGGGTGTTTCACTTAGTGGATATAGCACTGATGCTGCTGGTCTTGAACCTGATACTAGGGCTAGTGCTTTTCTACTGAACTCCAAAATATTCCATAGCAAAACACAGTTACGACATTGGATAATGTATTTTTTTAAATATTACCAAAAAACAAAGGGGAAACTAAAAAGCCACACAACTTCAACTTCCTGCAATTTATTTCAAACAAAAATCTTTTGGAAATATGCCACACATTTTTTTAGTTAAAACCGTCATTGACTTCAAAATATGCATGTGTTGCTTCTATGTGTGCTTTTTGTGATGGCAAATATTCCAATAATAATAATATGTTCCTATAATGAGTAATATTACTTCATTTTACTTTACAGTAGTTAATGGCACATTGGTTAATTGTCCTTCATACTTGAATATCAGTTAAGTAAAACATGTAAAGTCAACAAATATGTGATGGCAACAATGGTTATGAAAATAATTAACATACACTATAACCGCATTTAAAAAAGTTCTATGGTTTAGATTTTTCATATTCAGGAAATGTTTGTTTGGAAAAAAAATGAAAAAGTATTTTCAATCAACTATTAAATCAAATGCATGTACTGCTTCCCCGAGTTCAGTTTATTTTAAAAAGGAAACTAAAACGAAAACATGTTGCTCTCTTTTGATTTCGCTTTGTGTTCAAGTGATTTCAGTTTCACAAAGAAACGCTGGTTTCTTTTCTTTAAAAAGGAGTGAATAACTCGTTTCTTTGAGCAAAACCAAGGTTGTTTGGGTATTTTTTACACGTTTAACCGACTTCAACCTCGCTTCTCTCAACATCTGAAAATTAAGCCGCAGACTCCACTCCTGGTGGTGCCCTTCCGTCAATTCCTTTAAGTTTCAGCTTTGTAACCGGCCTAGGTCTTAACTGGCGATGTATGCAGATTAGGAAGTTTCATATTTGCAAACTGCTCTGAAAAGTCGGTCCTGTCTCACTGCACTATTGGCCAGCAGACAGCAGGACTAGCATGAGGTTGTGAGCGGAGAGTCGGCATCGCCCGGGGACACACCATCTGCCTCGTGGTATGCCAGGGTGTGTCAGGACTGCAGCCAAGCCACTGTTGAGTGTAACCCCCACACCCCAAAGAAAAAGCTTGTAATGTTCCAATACACATTGCACCCTCAGAACATGAACACAATCCGCTCTGCAAGGATGCTCTGCCTCTGGTTTGCTGCTTTTTATGTGTTTTCTCCATTCAAAATTTAAATAACAGATCAGGGTTTATTAATTAGCTCAATGGTCGTCATTTGACTTTCGTTAATCAACACTTATACACCTTCCTGAACGGGTACACACACATAAATAAAACAAGAAAACACAAGAAACACTTACTACGTTTCCATGCACTAAACTAGTCCGAGTTCTCAAACAGTTAAATTTTTTGTATTTTTGTGTCTCCATACACTGGGGGGCGCTTATTTCATTATAGCGCGGATAAATTAATTCCTATTCTGGTTGACCTACGACATCACTCTTCTCTCAAAGTAGGTGTGCTGTCACATCACGCCATGACTTATTTTGAGTTTTTTGCAGTTTTACTTTGTGTAGTGTTTTAGTTCTTGTCTTACGCTCCTATTTCGGTGGCTTTTCCTCTTTTGTTGGTATTTTCCTGTAGCAGTTTTATGTCTTCATTGAACACTATTCCCTGCACCTGCTTTGTTTTCGCAATCAAGACTATTTAGGTTGTGCGGACGTTATCCGTCTTTGTGTAGACTTTGTTGATTGTCATGTCATGTACGGATGTACTTTGTGGATGCAGTCTGCTCCACTCGCTGGAAGTCTTTGCTGTCATCCAGCATTCTGTTTTTGCTTACTTTGAAGCCAGTTCAGTTTTGGTTTCATTTTGCATAGCTTCACAATTCCTTTTCTTAGAGGCACTCACCTTTTAATTATTTTTGGTTGAAGTGTTAGATACCTTTTTACCTACACGCTGCCTCCCGCGTAATGTGATTACGACAAACCATGTTCCCGACATCTACAAAGCAATTAGCTACCTGCTACCACCTAATGATATTACAGGGTTACTCTGCAGAGCTCCAGACCAGAGTTTTTCACCCATTGTGCCGCGGCACACAGGTGTTCCGTGAGATACAGTCTGATTATCTAATTTCACCTATTTGGGTTAAAAGTATTTTTTGCAAACCAGTAATAACAGTCTGCCAATTATCTGTTGTTGAGTGCCTGTGCTGTCAAGATCTCGGCAGAGTAACCGTGTAATAATCTTCTATATCAATAGGTGGCAGAGGGCAGCTAATTTGTTTGTAGATGTCGGAAACAGCGGGAGGCAGCGTGCAGATAAAAATGCTTAAACCAAAAATAAACAAAAGGTGAGTGCCCCTAAGAGAAAGCATTGAAACTTAGAGAAGGCTATGCAGAATGAAACTAAAACTAAACTGGCTACAAAGTCAACAAAAAAAGAATACTGGAGGACAGCAAAGACGGTGTCCACAATGTATATCCGAACATGACATAATAATCAACAATGTCCCCACAAAGAAGGATAAAAACGACTGAAATATTCTTGATTGCTAAAACAAAGTAGATGCGGGAAATATCGCTCAAAGGAGGACATGAAACTGTTAAAGGAAAATACCAAAAAAAAATGAAAAAGTAATCCGAATAGGAACGCAAGAAAAGAACAAAAACATTACACACAGGAAAACAGCAAAAGACTCAAAATAAGTCACGGCGTAATGTGACAGGTCGTGACAGTACACCTACTTTGTGACAAGAGTTACAGTATAGTGATGCGTGCTTGGTTATGGTTTAAAGTCATATCCAACAATTGTGACAACGACTCTTTAATGTCAACTGAGTTTCGTTTTTTAATGATTTCTGCTGGTGGTGTGCCTCCGGATTTTTTCCAACGCAAAAAATGTGCTTTGGCTCAAAAAAAGTTGAAAAACACTGCACTAGACAACACAGACACTCAACAACAGCACATTTGCGGATTATAACTATATTATATATATACATACAGGTTTGCATAAAATATTTTTAACCCAATTAGGTGAAATTAGACAATCTTCCACGGCACACCACTGTATCTCACAGTGGTTGAAAAACACTGCACTATGGAACAGTAGATTATATCCTAATGAACCAATAAAAAGTATCTTGATAAAGTGCTATAATTCAATAGAATCCAGCCTTGATGAAAAATGCAATGGCAGCAGATATAAAAGTGTTCTTATAGCCTTTAAAAGGGAACAACGAATTGGCGACCTAAGCGAAGGAGCTTGAATTTACTGTGTAAGGGATGAGTACAGTGATGAATAGTAGAGCTCCCCTTGTGCTGCAGCTGCAAGGCATAGATGGCAGACAGGTTGAGTTGCGACTCACCTACAGGCGGAAGGGCATTTATATGGCTTCATACGGTTCACGTGACACATGAAACGTGACAAACTGAGGGGGGAGGGCATTATCCACTTTAGCCGTCAGATGGCAGTAGTGTGTTGAATATCTTAAAATGTATTTTGTGGCAATTCCAACTTAGACAACAGCGTCAGTTGTTCTGCAGAATGGCACTTTTCATCAGTTCTTAGCAGACTGCATTCCGAAATGAATAATCTTCCTCACACGCGAGATCCACCCAGGAATGGGGTCATATGAATCTCTTACCTACTGTTTACGCTTACTACCCCACTTTATCAATCAATCAATCAATCAATGTTTACTTATATAGCCCTAAATCACTAGTGTCTCAAAGGGCTGCACAAACCACTACAACATCCTCGGTAGGCCCACATAAGGGCAAGGAAAACTCACACCAATTTGGTTAAGTGCAGAATTGTTTTTCAAAGACACACTTACCTGCCAAATCGTTCATCGAGGGTAGTGATCGAGCACCCAGTCCAAAGTGACAAAAAATTGCCATGAGATTGTTTCACATGGTTAAATTCAGAGTTCAACCTTTAAAAATCCAAGGGTTCTCTCAGTATCAATCAATCAACAGTATATTACCAATCTGCCTAAATCTTCCAAAACGGAGCGTTCCAGAATTATGCGACACGTAACTTGCGTGAATATCCCAATGTTGAAGTCTCTTTCATCTCTGCACGGTTTAAATCCAGAGGGTAGGACTACTCTCTATTGGTTCTTCAGCTTTCAGTAGGGCAACCTGCAATTCTAATTCAAGTCAAATCTGCCAATTTCGGACAAAAACACCTAAGTAGTACACCTGTGTATTACGCCAAACGTATTGTGAATTTGCATTTAAAGTTGTCCAACAGTTGAAACATTAGACTTTAACTTGTCCTCTTCCAATGTAATCTTACAGATGCACAACTTTGACTAAATCCGTGTCCTATTGGTACAGTATATCCCTTTTGTTCCGGATCCTCTTTTCTTACACTTGCCAGCACACTTGTCAGGGCAAAACTTAAGCTCTCAGCCAATGATGTCCAATTTGCATCAGCAAGAGCAGTGGGGGACCATCAGTGAGGCAATGAGGCCACAACTGGCACCTGCCACACTGGCTCGATATTTGACGACAAGAGAGCTTTTCTCCAATTACTATTCGATTGGGCCTCGTTCTTCCATTACCAAGGAGAAAACATGGAGGGGAATTATCCTTTTGAAAAATTAATGGAGAGAAGAAAGCATATGTCTGTAAAGGGATAAAAATCTAAAAAGCTGCATTAGTTGTCATTTGAGATCACAGCTGAAATGTGGCGGTACTAATTAAGACACATTTCTGGGCCATCATCCTCTGGATTTACCGCACGTTAACTGGACAAATTCCAAAGACAGGACTCAGTTTTGCTGACAGGAGTATGATATGTATGCCATGGCGGGGGAAGGAAGGATTGAGTGCAACTTGACAAGGTTGAAGCCCCGCTGGGACTGCCAGCAAAGTCATCAAGCTATCGAATGGAGGGGAGGGAGGAAAGTCTGGCGAGTGTGATTTATGTTTCATGCCACAAGGGATTTCAAGCAATGATTGGCCGATACAACACAGTGCTTAGCAGCTCAATTGCATTACAGTCTTTCCAAAGAGTTTTTTTTTTTCCCTGATGCTACTGCGGCTTTTGTTTTTCAGGATGCAAAAAGGATAAAGACGGTAGGAGACAACCACTTAAAAGAAAATTAACTCAAGTTGTTGAGTCATTAATAAGTCAAACTAACTTGACATCAACATAGACATGTGAAAACATTTTAACACCGTATGTGAATCGCTGCGGACAAAAGGCTGAAAAATTGGCAAATCATGCACCCGAACTATGTTTGCATGTGTAATTAGTTTTTAGACTTTTAAATAAAGGTACTGCGGTTATTGATTTTCAAAATTTGAACCACTTTAGTCAGATTGACATTAAATATCCAAAATCTCAATGCGCTGTACAAAACACCCAGTGTAATTTTAGGGCGTTCAGCCAAATCACCATGACATTTGGTACACACCTTTACGAGACTGAAAAAAAAGGCTGCCAGCAAGCAAAATGTATTTGCAGTTGCACGGACAGGACTTATCAACTAATTGCTCATAAGTCACTGATTATTTGTCTAAAATTAAAAACCTTAAAAGGATATCTGTGCTATCTATACTACCACGTCTTCCAAACCATTTAAATACAAACCATTGGGGGCATCACAAATGTGATAGATGGATAGATAGATAGATAGATAGATAGATAGATAGATAGATAGATAGATAGATAGATAGATAGATAGATAGATAGATAGATAGATAGATAGATAGATAGATAGACAGATAGATAGATAGATAGATAGATAGATAGATAGATAGTACTTTATTTATTCCTTCAGGATAGTTCCTTCAGGAAACTTAACATTTTCAGCACAATCAGTTATGTAAAAATATGAGGACACTTTAGATGAAAACATTTATGAAAAATCCAAAATCAGCAACCAGTTTAAGCCTCTGTTAACCTCCACCAGATGCCATTGATGTATTTCCCAACACCAAACCAGTTATTACTACAATATGTGTGACGCAAACCACTGCAGGTAGCCAATTGGTTGAGGAGATTCCATAAATAACCTAACACCGTAAATACAGAAACCTCTTCTCCTCTATTATTGTTTGTGAGGGCTTCTCATTACTAATAATATATACAGTGCTGCATTTTGCAGTAAACCAACTACCCGAAACAATATTGGAACAACCAGCAAAAAGCTATTACAGCTTCCACTCCTCTGGGAAGACAAGATCTTGGAGTGCGTCTGTGGGGATTTTTGTTCATTCATCCCAAAGAACATTTGTGAGGTCAGCCATGCTGGAAGAGAAACGGGCCTTCCCAAACTTCCCCCACAAGTTGGAAGCAGATAATTGTCCGAGAGGCTTGATAAAACAAAACACTCAGGGAGCACTAAGGTTGTCTAGCACAATTACTGATTGATGAATTAGCTATACAGTGTAGTGCAAAGCCAATTTGTGTGCTTTTCTAATGGCACAATGTCGTTCCTATCAGTAAGATAATGTTTGTAAGTAGCCAGTCTGAATCTGCTTACAATTAATCAAAGCAGCCTCATTGCATTAAATATCTCCCAGACTGTTTGAGCAGATGGTGCTCAGGACTGCGTACACCACCGACGCAAAGCTGGATTTAATGAATTTTTTTGGAATGTATTACCGAAAGCATCGCAACTACTTCTACTTTAAGCATTCTGTGTGGGTGAGCGCAGAGGAAAATTATGTTTTTTCCACTGCGGCCCACTGAGAGACAAGATAAGGTTATCAAATTATTGTATATTATTCTCAATCAAGCTGTGTGCACAGAAGGCGAGCGCTTAACTTTGAAGGGAACAACAAACACATATTTTTTGCAGGTGAATTATTTTGCTGTTAATCTAATTGAGAAATCGTCTAAAGCAGAAATTTTGTGAATGTCAACCAAAACAAACAAAGATATAAGTGAGGGAGTGAAAAAAAACCCAGACAAAAGGAAACATGCAAACTGATAATTTATTAGAAACTTTATTCTATCTAAAATCTAATTAGCTTGAGGAGTGCATTTTTTTTGGTTGAAAGGACTCAATGGCGATTCAATGTCTAACATGCACAGCTATTAGTTCCTGCCTCCTCAGAGACATCTGTGCTGCAAAGCTTTACAGCAAATTTATTACCAACCCCACTCCTACTTTAAGATTAGGAATACACTAGATGTTGGTGCTTAAGAGCTTTTTCGTTACAGCAGACATGTTTTGTTTTGTTTTTTCAAGATGTTGTTGATGATGGTAGGTTGCGTGTAAACTTCCAGAACAGTGATGTACTTAACCAAGCTTTAGTGGCAAGGTGCAAGTTAGCATTTATAATTGTATGGCTTATAAAACATTTAAAATCCAGCTGGTTCATTCCCCATTCCTCTGGATATTCAGCAGTATATCATTTATCTGTTATGTGTTCTGTCTAAGGGCTTCACGGTGGCAGAGGGGTCAGTGCGTCTGCGTCACAATACGAAGGTCCTGAGTAGTCAGGGTTCAAACCTGGGCTCAGGATCTTTCTGTGTGGAGTTTGAATGTTTTCCCCGTGAATGCGTGGGTTCCCTCCGGGTACTCCGGCTTCCTCCCACCTCCAAAGACATGCACCTGAGGATAAGTTGATTGGCAACACTAAATTGGCCCTAGTGTGTGAATGTTGTCTGTCTATCTGTCTATTTATATAGCGCTTTTCTCAAGTGACTCAAAGCGGTTTACATTGTGAAACCCAATATCTAAGTTACAGGGTTTTTTTTTTTTTAAACCAGTGTGGGTGGCACTGGGAGGAGATGGGTAAAGTGTGTTGCCCAAGGACACAACGGCAGCTTTACCAACCGAGCTATACCGGCCAAAAGGCCAGTCGGTTCTGGGTTAAGTGCAAATTTTATACTGAGATCACCGAGTAGACGTTGCCTCAGAGTCTCTACTGCATCCTGGGTTGGAATACAGGTGAACAGGGAGATGATGTGACACATGGGTTAAAATCAGAAGCCAAAAAGTGCAAGCCTTCGCCAAGCACATTAACTCAGTGGACAAAACCATCAAATTCACACGAGAAAAGGTCAAAGACAGTTAGTTGCTTTTTTTGGACTGCGACGTCCACAGTAGAGAGAACAGCGGGCTCCATTTCGGGGTTTACTGAAAACCCAGGTCCCACACATACTGATCAACGCTTACTTTTTGACTCCCTCAATTGCCTTAAACACAAACTGGGCTTTATCAGAACCCTACAGCACGGAGCTGATTATTTTCCCACCAGCCCACAGGCCAAAGAAAAGAGCATAAGCAATTGAAGGAAGCTCTCAATACCTTTGGTTACCCCAGCTGATCGTTTGTGAAAATTGCATCCAGGTCCAGAAGAACCAGGAACAAGGTGGATGAGGAGGTAAAAGGTGACAAACGTAAAAATACTGACATTCATATGTTTCAGGTCTAACTGAGAAACTCAGAAGAACAGAACATCCCAGTACACGTCAAACCAGGCCACACTCTGAGACAGAGACTAGTGCATCCTGAAGACAGGAAACCCCACACCCACAAAAAACAACCTGGTGTACACTATCCAGTGTAATAATGAATACACTGATTCCTATATTGGGGAAACACAACAACCAATAAGCCGGTGTATTGCACTGCATTAACGGGCAAACTCTTCAGGCCAAAACTCCGCTGTCTTCCTTTACCTTAAGGAGAAACAGCTCTCCTTTGAGAACAAAAATGTCCAGATCCTGGACAAGGAGGTTGGATGACACGGAACAGGAGTGAGAAAAGCCTTCTGTCAAGGTTGAAAACCAACTCTGAACAGAGGAGGTGGTCTGCAACACCACATATCGGCCACATCCAGCATTGTCCTTTCAACCATTACTAAAAAAAATTGCAATTTAGCCTCCAACAAATAACAGGAGTTCTAAAGATTCTGGTCACAGATGCTTCTTTGTGCCATTTGTTCACAACGGAATGAAAAACTAATGTGGGTAATTCAGACTATTTTGGGCTGATAGAGGTCGATCCGCATGGATGAAATTCCTCTTCAACGTGCATTGACAGTAGGATTGCTCATTTGCATCTCAACAGCTGTTTTTCTCAGTATGATAGGGCGAAACCATTCTTGCCCAGGCACACCCTCCTAGTGTTGGAGTATTAATATTCGGGGTTTTGGCACCAGTCGCTAGACTACATCTGACCACTCTAAGTCTAAGACAAGATCTGACCAATCTGAGTCTATGAGCATGAACTGATGAAGCCTAACTGAATGAGGCACAAATAGTCCTCTGAGCCAAACAAAAACAGTCCACTGGCAATGGAGTGAATGGCCTGGGAATATGAGGTAAATTTTTAAAAGGAAACACATCGTATATGCTTTACAACACACAAAAAGGGAGAGGAGGGCTTCTATAAAAAGTTCTCTTGATATACAACAGATATTCAAGATTAAGTACTTGACGACACGCTTGACAACACCCAATTTCCTTCCTTTGCCACCCCCGACCCTCTATATCCCTCTGTGATAGGTTTAATGACAGTGTCTGCAGTACAACATAAGAAGGGGAAGCAAGAATAGTGCTGGTGCAGCACTGGAATGTTAAAAAGTTATAAAATATGTTAATCCTACATGGCCGGTAATTACAAGGAAAAAATGCAAATGTACTTTTTTCCCCCTCAGTTGACAATGCAAAAGTAGGCTGAAAGGGGGAAAGTGTGAATATGTTAGGATGCTGACACATACTGAGGAGTTTTGGCGAGGGCACTATTATGGGTCACAAGACAACCTTCAAGGTCGGGCACCTTAAGTGAATTTCAAGCATAACTTTCTCGGGGGGAAAAATCCTCAAAAGTAATATCAGGAGACCCTAGTTTACTAACAACCTAAATGAGTTTACTAACAATCTAAATGTTTTGCTTTTTTCAATGACATTTTGTGTTTGTTTGCTAGCAGTGATGTCAAATAGGAAACTGATGATGACATAACCTTCGCACGAGGAAATTAAACTTACAGAGATATACTGTAAGAAAAGTTCTGGCTGGTAAGATCAATCTGAGAGCAGAGGTTAGCATTTTGAATTCACAAAATGTAGCCTGACATTTGGCAAGAAAAACATGCCATCTATAGGACGTAAGTTGAACACGACTGACCCAAGCCATTAGCCAGGCACATTACTTGATAATGTCCTAGGTGGTCTTCATTTAGCAGTACTTAAAAAAAAAAAAAAGTTTTTGTTTTTTTTTAACTTTAAACACGTATGAAATAGCCCTACAAATATACATTCATTACTAAAAAAGACACTGAAATTCAAATTCAAAAACACATTTCTAAACACATATAAAACCTCAATGGCGGGGCTCCCATTAGCTCCATTGTAAGTGGACTTTCGATAGCATATTTTTTAATCCTAGAATGCATTGAAAAAAAACATCCATCGTCATGTCTGTCATCATGATTGTGAACGATAGGCAAAATTCCTAAAAAAGTGCAGTTCCCCTTTAAGTTCTGACTAGTGATGTCTTCCAGCCACCCCACCTTGTCAAAATCTCTATAAACTTGTCTTATTATTTTGTGCTGGAAAAAAATGTTTATTATAGTTTTTATTTTATTGGGCTGGTTTTGAATAATAATAGGTTTAATAACATAAAAACTATAACAGACAAAACAATTTTGCAGCATAATCATAGCAAAAAAAGGAATGGGGCTATTCCCGCAGGCACAAGACATTAAAACAACACTTAGAATTTGTTGAATTAGGTCCTGACGTTGAGCAACTCAAAAATAACGTTCAAACAACATGCTTTTTGACGACATTTAAGCAATGTTGGGTTCTGACATTGATTTGACCATTGAATTTTGGTAATTTCCAGACCAATATTCTACAACACAAATACGTTGAAACAACAAGCTTTTTGACGACGTTTATTCAATGTTAGGTTGTGACGATTAGATCTTTGAAATGTGGTCATTTTCTAACGTGGATCCAGCCTTGGACATCAACGCTGTTTCATTTTACAAATACAACTATTTTGCAATGTTGTTTCACAGCTCGTTGTAAGGACATGTATGTATTATCAATGTTGTATCAACGTCCTGTGCCTGCTGGGATAATAGTTACCATAAAAAATGTGATGGGCAAAACAAAAAATGTTGTAGCACAAATGTAACACTAACATTTGGGAAATGTTTGGGGAGATTTTGTTAAGGTGCGGGTGCTGGTTATGAATAATAAAACGTAAACATCCATTTTCTACTGCTCGTCCCTTTTAGGGTTGTGAAGGGTGCAGGATGCCTATCTCAGCTGCATTCGGGCAGAAGGCGGTGTACACTCTGGACAAGTCACCGTTGCAGGGCTAACACGGATGGACAAAATTTACACACTAGGGCCAAAGTAGTGTTGCCAATCAACCTATCCCCAGGTGCATGTTTTTGGAGATGGGAAGAAGCCGGATTACCCGGAGGGAACTCACGCAATCACGGGAAGAACATGCAAACTCCAAACAGAAAGATCCCGAGTCAAAGATCGAACCCAGGAGATTCGTATTGTGAGGCACATGCACTAATACCTGTACCACCGTGCTGCCCAAAACGTACACATAAAAACTAAAATAGACACCCAGAAACATTGGAGCACAAATGAATGGAAAAGGCTTGGGCAGATTTTGACAAGGTGAGGGGGGTGACGTCAGTAGTCACAAAATGTATTTCTGAATAACTTCAAAAACGTAATGGCACAGACCAGACAGAAACCAGCACATACCAATGCCACTGTTAATTTACTATTTGCAATGATAAGGGTGGCCAACTTCACACAGGTTTCGTTGTCAGGTGTTCGCAATGGGTGAGTAAGTTTGCTTTATTTTAGTTGAATTTAATGTTGCAATACAATGGTGACAGCTAGACAATAAAATTATCTTATATTATTTCCTATGGCAAAATTTAGAGTTTGCTGTATTTTTGAAAGAGATGAAAACAACTGGGAAGGTAGGGCTAGAAAAAAACTAAACGTGGAAATGCTGTGGGACATAAAGTTTTGGTTTTGGCAGACAGATTCACAGAACAATAAGGCAGGAGGAGGCACAAGAAGGTAAACAAAGCTATAGATTCTGATGTGAGGACAAGTTGATTAGGGCTCACAGCGTGGCCTCAGATAGCCTCTGTGCGGTCAGGATGCACAAACGTCAATGGACGGCGCTCAGACTGGGTGGAGTCTCATATATGCGCACCACCGCTATGTATCTTGGAGCATTTGAAGGACAATCACCAATCTGTCGTCAGCGGCGCGTGCAAACCCCAATCGGTATTTGTCGCTATTCTCGACATCCGGGAGCCTCGAGCCCAAACAGCTGGGAACATTAACCCTTGGTTACATGTTAAGCGAGAGCGGCAAGCAGAGACTTGTCAAGTTTTTTTTTTTTAAAACGGAATGTCACCAAGCTGTAAACACTTCCTGTCAGGAAGGGAGCACTTCCTAAATCCTGGAGCGACGGCGCTACGCAGCAAACAACTGCAGAGGCCGGCGGATTTTCTCAACTGCACAGAAAGAGATGGAATCGCTCCCAAATTATTTACTAGCTTCATTTTAGATTTAAAGAGTGCATGAAAGACAGAAAAAAAAATGTTCCATGCCGCTAAGTAGAAGCTTGAGATCACTAGGCAGCTCTGTCTGGCTACCCCATGCAGTGCGACACACACACACACACATACACACAAAAAAGACGACAATTCATGCAGCGAATGGAAAAAAAAAAGACTAATGTGGTAGTAACATGAAGGGTAAAGCATGTTTGCATACTTCTGGAAAGAACCGAGCCGATTCCTCGCTTTCGTCCTCAGATTGTTAGGCAAGGCTTCAAGCTCAGTTGCTTTCCTTTTAATCAGGAGCGCATGCGACAATTTCCCTCACCGCTCAGGACTCCCTTCTCTCCACACTGTCATTAAACAAAATAGATGACATGTGTCGAGAAGTCCTCCAGCGGCCATCACCTCCAGCCTAATTGTGACCTGGTGGAGTGACATGACGGCGGTAGAAAACGCTAAATTGGACACAACACAATAGGAAAAGATGGACGGTTAAAGAGGGCCTGCGGCATAAAGGGCCGTCATTTTGCGAGGCTGATGACTGTCAGGCACATGTGGGGTTGCAGTTTATAAAACCCCCAAAACCCATGGGTAGTTATTATATTCAATAATGCTGGATTACAGCATCGCCATGTTTATGTAACAAGCTTTGCGGATTCGCAAAATTATATCTGGGCCAGTGTTTTCTGAAAAAGATGACCTCACGATGTCAGGCAGAGACGGCGGGGCGTAAACATACCATTGGCTCATTTAATCGTATAAAAAGTCACTATCAATGAAAAGCATGCTTTTCCAGGTTGGACATCGCCCCCTACGGGCTGTGCTCAAAATGATTGGGAAGGCAGACCAGTGTACATGTAATACAGCAGTGTATCCCATACATTTATTTACCGGTACTTGTGGTGGCCCGCCACAGGTAAATTAACCTAGCAGACTGGGTAGAGGTAAGCGGTTAATATTACAGTTTGTACTCTCTATAGAGTTTGGTGACTTTATGCCTGTAGTCATTGGCAAGTTTGCATTAGCCCATCAATGGGTCGGTCCACTGTATGTTAGCATTAAACTAACAGCATAAGCTGCGATGAGCAGGCGACTTGTCCAGGGTGAACCTCGACATCCGCCAAAATGCAGCTGGGATAAGCTCCAGTCTTCCCAGCGACCCCAAGAGGGCCAAGCGGTAGAAAATGGATGGATGGATAACAGCATAAGAGCATAACTTTATCCTGTTTGGTTGTATTGCAATTTTTGTCATTGTCACTGTGTTGTCGATTTAACACAATTCTTACATGTATGTGCATTTCATGTGTGTATTAATATACTTTTCTTTGTGTGCTTAGTGTTACAGTAACGCCAAAGTAGAGACTATCAAATAACCTCAAGTTGGAAGTTTTTCTTCTTTAATTCAAAGATCTGTTTACCCATTCGCCAAATTAATTTCCAACATTCAGGAAGGGCACATTAATACATCAACAAAGTATTGGCGTTTAAAATAAGCAAAAATATTTTAAAAATACAGCAAAAGAATATATTATATAAAGAAAAATATGTTTATACTAATAACACAAATTTAAGCAAAATATAGTCAAGCCCTTTTTTTAAAAAATACTTGCGTCTTAGCCAATTGTGAAAATTATATGATAAGTCTATAATGACACCACTACAGCCAAACCCGCACCACACCCTTGGCCATACCTGCCGTCACCACAAATGGATTGCCAATTTGTGGGAAACACTGTTCGGATGTTCTCAAAGTCTAATAACAATTACATAAATAAACAATCACTTACAACTTGTTGCTAAGTTCCAACCATGCCAGCAAATATATTTTGCTCCCTGGCGGCCATGTTTTTTTTAATATGCCTTGCTTTCATTTTCTTTAGTTTTAATTTTCATCAAACATTTGCTTGTCAGTCCCAGATTTCGTTGCAACTCGACTCAACACTCTAAAGGAACGCTTAAAGTAAAGTAAAGTGCTTGTTTTGAAGAGTATATTGATATGTGTAAAACTTTGGGGATACACTACAGCGATTACCATGCTGTGCATTTGTCTGGGAACTTAAAAACACAGTAAAAGTTACAGGTTTTGACAAGGTGTCATTTTTTTGTTCGGTAATTGGGAGTCAAGAACCCCTTTACCCTTTTAATAGTGCCTGTTAAATGCTGTGCTTATTTTCTTTTTTTTCTTTTTTATTCTGTCTTGCTGTTCTGTATAAAAACAATGTATAAGGGGAAAATGTCCGGTTTCAGAAGGTATAGTGCACTAATAGAGTGGGGACGCAGCTAAACTACATTTCTCCTGACCTTCTATCCATCCATCTTCTTCCGCTTATCCGAAGTCGGGTCTCGGGGGCAGCAGCCTTAGCAGGGAAGACCAGACTTCCCTCTCCCCTGCCACTCTGTCCAGCTCATCCCGGGGGATCCCGAGGTGCTCCCAGGCCAGCCGGGAGACATAGTCTTCCCAACGTGTCCTGGGTCTTCCCCGTGGCCTCCAACCAGTCGGACGTGCCGGAAACACCTCCCTATGGAGGCGCTCGGGTGGCATCCTGACCAGAGGAGGAGCAGCGGTTTTACTTTGAGCTCCCCCCGGATGACAGAGCTTCTCACCCCATGTCTAAAGGAGAGCCCGGCGCCCCTGCGGAGGAAACTCATTTCGGTCACTTGTACCCGTGATCTTGTCCGTTCGGTCATAACCCAAAGCTCATGACCATAAGTGAGGATGAGAACGTAGATCGACCGGCAGAGGTGGGTAGAGTAGCCAGAAATTGTACTCAAGTAAGAGTACAGTTACTTTAGAGATTTATTACTCAAGTAAAAGTAAAGAGTAGTCACCCAAATATTTACTTGAGTAAAAGTAAAAAGTATGTTGTGAAAAAACTACTCAAGTACTGAGTAACTGATGGGTAACCTGATTACGGCAACAAATAATGCACAAAAACATAAAAATAGCAATGAGCAAATTCAGAGCCAGGAATATCTCTTAAGCAACTAAAACAATAATATATATTAAATTATAGTACATTAAAATAAAATAAAAAAATGGCACATTGAGCCACAATAACTTAACAGCACCATAGCCTCAGTAGGCATTCATTGATTTGATTGATTGATTGATTGATTGATTGATTGATTAAAACTTGTACAGTACAGTACATATTCCGTACAATTGACCACTAAATGGTAACACCCGAATAAGTTTTTCAACGTTTATCAATTACTTAGTAAATGACCAAGTCGAGGTGAACTACCTCATATATACATATACATACACACACATATCATTTATACACACACATATCATATATCAATCAATCAATCAATCAATCAATCAATGTTTATTTATATAGCCCCAAATCACAAATGTCTCAAAGGACTGCACAAATCATTATGACTACAACATCCTCGGAAGAACCCACAAAAGGGCAAGGAAAACTCACACCCAGTGGGCAGGGAGAATTCACATCCAGTGGGACGCCAGTGAAAATGCTGACTATGAGAAACCTTGGAGAGGACCTCAGATGTGGTCAACCCCCCCTCTAGGGGACCGAAAGCAATGGATGTCGAGCGGGTCTAACATGATACTGTGAAAGTTCAATCCATAGTGGCTCCAACACAGCCGCGAGAGTTCAGTTCAAGCGGATCCAAGACAGCAGCGAGAGTCCCGTCCACAGGAAACCATCTCAAGCGGAGGCGGATCAGCAGCGTAGAGATGTTCCCAACCGATACACAGGCGAGCGGTCCATCCTGGGTCCCGACTCTGGACAGCCAGCACTTCATCCATGGTCATCGGACCGGACCCCCTCCACAAGGGAGGGGGGGACATAGGAGAAAAAAGAAAAGAAGCGGCAGATGAACTGGTCTAAAAAGGAGGTCTATTTAAAGGCTAGAGTATACAGATGAGTATACAGATGAGTTTTAAGGTGACACTTAAATGCTTCTACTGAGGTAGCATCTCGAACTGTTACCGGGAGGGCATTCCAGAGTACTGGAGCCCGAACGGAAAACGCTCTATAGCCCGCAGACTTTTTTGGGGCTCTAGGAATCACTAATAAGCAGGAGTCTTTTGAACGCAGATTTCTTGCCGGGACATATGGTACAATACAATCGGCAAGATAGGCTGGAGCTAGACCGTGTAGTATTTTATACGTAATTAGTAAATATATATCCATCCATCCATCCATTTACTGGATGGATGGATGGATGGATGGATAAATATATATATAAATATATAAATATATATATAAATATATATATATATATATATATACACAGTATATAATTTATATTTATTTATTTTGCCGTTTTTGTTCACATGTTGAAGGTGTTTTAATGAATATACATGCATGTTTAACATATAGATTCCTATCTTTCATGAAGACAAGAATATAAGTTGGTGTATTACCTCAGTCTGATTATTTGCATTGATTGGAATAACACCTGGCCCTGCGATGAGGTGGCGACTTGTCCAGGGTGTACCCCGCCTTCCGCCCGATTGTAGCTGAGATAGGCGCCAGCGCCCCCCGCGACCCCAAAAGGGAATAAGCGGTAGAAAATGGATGGATGGATGGAATCACACCTCCACATTTTCAAATGGAGGGGAAAAAAGTTCCTCTTTTCTGTCTAATACCACATGAAAGTCGTTGGTTTTTGGCATCTTATTTGTCCAGCTTCTATATTAGTTTTTATACACTTTACAAGAAATGCATTGGCGGCAAACTCCGTAGCTTGCTAGCTTGTTTGCGCTGGCTTTCGGAGACTCTTATTTTGTTAGCGCAGGCGCGATGGAGCGGCGCTTTTATTGTGAAGACAGGAACTGTGCGATCAGTCTTTAGGCTTTTGACGGGAAGTACATTTGAAATAAAAAGTGTCTTTTTTCCTTTACACTTTTGATTGATTGAAACTTTTATTATTAGATTTCACAGTACAGTACATGTTCCGTACAATTGACCACTAAATGGTAGCACCCCAAAAAGTTTGTCAACATGTTTAAGTCGGGTTTTACGTATCACGGTCATGTGACCGCATGGCTCTGTTTGATTGGTCCAACGTCACCAGTGACTGGATGTGATTGGTGAAACACAGGCATGCGTGGATTCTACTTTGAAGCCCTGTCATTAACCAAAACAAACATTAATAAATCGATAAAAAAGTAGCGAGTAGCGAGCTTAATGTAGATAAATGGAACGGAGTAAAAGTAGCGTTTCTTCTCTATAAATATACTCAAGTAAAAGTAAAAGTATGTTGCATAAAAACTACTCGTAGAAGTACAATTTATCTCAAAAGTTACTCTGTCGACCGGTAAATTGAGAGCTTTGCCTTTCGGCTCAGCTCCTTCTTCACCACAACGGGTCGATACAGCGTCCGCATTACTTTAAATCCTCCACATGGGGTAAGATATCCCCCCCAACCCGAGATGGGACTCCACCCTTTCCGTGCGAACTATGGACTGGAACTCGGAGGTGCTGATTCTCATCCCGGTGGCTTCACACTCGGCAGCCAACCGATCTCCTATTGTTTTATAACCATTTTTTCCTTGTGAAAAGGCAAAAAAAATTGCTTGATTTAGTATATAAAGCCCCACTTAGGAACTTTCAGATTTGGTTGATTTTGGCGGCGCTGTGGACCAAAACGGTAGTGTTTTGCCTGAAGGAAGACCACATTCCCCATGTTGATCAGCACTTAGTGTCATAAATCATTAGAAACTACTGTCACGTACATACAAACTGACACGATAATACCACAATGATTCAGTATGACCGATTTTTTAGCACATTTGTAGTTTTTGTGTGGCAGGGTTCCTACCACCCTACTGAAAGTTGTGTAGTACCAGTGAAAGCGATACAGACTACTCAGGCCATGACAGGAATTGTCATTGAACTAGTTGTACGTCGATGTATCATTCAAAAGGTTATGAAAAAACATTATAGTGCTGCCTTAGAGGCGCAATTGAATAAATGCTGTTAACTGTTATAAATCTGATAGAATGTACCTTTCTTTACTCAGTGGCCTTGTGGTTACAGTGTCCGCCCTGAGATGGGTAGTTTGTGAGTTCAAACCCCGGCCGAGTCATACCAAAGACTATAAAAATGGGACCCCATTACCTCCCTGCTTAGCACTCAGCATCAAGGGGTGGAATTGGGGGTTAAATCACCAAAATGATTCCCGGGCGCAGCCACTGCTGCTGCACACTGCTCCCCTCACCTCCCAGAGGGTAAAGAAGGGGTGGGGGGGTCAAATGCAGAGGACAAAATTCACCACACCTAGTATGTTTGTGACAATCATTGGTACTTTAACTTTAATCCTTCCTTCCAGGATTCTTGTTGACCTTACCAGATATCCTTTCTGGTGCGGCTGTGCTGAAGGTTTTGAAAAGGCGCAGCAAAAACAAACCGGAAGATGGGGTTAGTGTGCCATGACGAGAGTCACTGGTTATTTTCTGAACAAGTGAGTAACTTGTTGACTTGAAGGTGACATGGAAGAAAATTCTTAGCATGCTTCAAATAGCTTGGGAAGTCTGTGGCATTCTATGACACAGAGAGTGTGGAAATACAACCTAACAATCACGCCTCGTACCAACAGTGTTGACTCAAACAAACAACAGCGTTACCTTGTACTCTTCAGTAGCAAAATTTGAGCAAGATTTTTGGGGGAAACTACAACTTTAAGGCCTACTGAAACCAACTACTACCGACCACGCAGTCTGATAGTTTATATTTTAATGATGAAATATTAACATTGCAACACATGCCAATACGGCCGGTTTAGTATACTAAATTGCAATTTTAAATTTCCCGGCGAAGTGTCCTGTTGAAAACGTCGCGGAATGATGACGCTTATGTTGACGCGTGCTTGTGATGTTATTGGTTGTAGCGGACATTTTATCCCAGCACCACTCACGGCTAAAAGTTGTCTGCTTTAATCACATACAGTAATTACACAGTTTTTTGAACATCTGTGTTGCTGAATCTTTTGCAATTTCTTCAATTAATAATGGAGACTATAAAGAAGAATGCATTTGGTGGAAAGCGGTGTATTTCGGCCGGCTGTAGCAACACAAACACAGCCGGTGTTTCTTTGTTTGTTGTGAAGCTTTAATATGGAACAGAGCGGTCAAGCGAACATGTTTCTCTACCACCCGTCAACCGGCAGGTTTTGGTGGGAAAATTGTGGTAATCAGTTGGCTCTTACCGTAAACATGAGCGGAGCTTGTGTCGATCTTCCTGTAGCTGTCAAAGAGGCAGCTGCGACTTTCTTGGCTCCTCCATGGCTTCACTCAGAGACACTGGCGGTCACCACACCCCTCCGACTTTCAGGTATGACTTTATAATCTCACTAAAACACTAGTAACACAATAATCAGAAAAAGGATTTTCCCGAATTATCCTAGTAAATGTGTCTAATAACATCTGAATCGCTCCCACTGCCCTCGTTTTTTTTTTTCTTCTAATCCTTCACTCTCACTATCCTCATCCACGAATCTTTCATCCTCGCTCCAATTAATGGGGAAATTGTCGCATTCTCCGTCAGAATCGCTCGCGCAGCTGGTGTCTATGATTGTAATCAATGTGCGTATGTGAGGAGCCCTCACACCGGTGACGTCACGCGCACATCGGCATCTGCTTCCGGTACAGGCAAGGCTTTTTTATTAGCGACCAAAAGTTGCGAACTTTATCGTCGATGTTCTCTACTAAATCCTTTCAGCAAAAATATGGTAATATCGCGAAATTATCAAGTATGACACATAGAATGGACCTGCTATCCCCGTTTAAATAAGAAAATCTAATTTCCATAGGCCTTTAAGAGACAAAAAATGGCCAACCCAGAGGGTGGAGGGGTACTATTAACGTCAGCTGCTAACTAGCTTTTTTCCTGACAACTTAGTACAACCACGGTTAGTCGTGAGGAATCAATTCTTACAACCAGCGTGATTATTCTACAAGAAACTGAGCTGCGATCATGTAGATGTGAAGTAATGTGAATTATATTTATATGGTGCTTTTCTCCTGAGACTCAAAGCGCTTTACATAGTGAAACCCATTATCTACATATTTAAGCTACATTTAAACCAGTGCGGGTGGCACTGAGAGCAGGTGGGTAAAGTGTCTTGCCCAAGGACACAGTGGCAGTGACTAGGATGGCGGAAGCGGGGATCAAACCTGGAACCCTCAAGTGGATGGCTTAGCCGCTCTGCCAACTGAGCCACACCGCCCCAACAAACTGGTCTAATGTTAGACAGGACAAACATTCTCGGTAGAAATGGATGGATGGATTTTAAAATAAAATGGTTCTTACGAAACCAGAACAATATTTTATTTTTTTTCTGCCCAGAAAGTACATTGTGTGCGACATTTCCTCTAAGGTGCGCGCCTGTGCAATTGCGCACTGCTCACGCGTCCTCTGCACACGGCAATTCTATGCCGCGCACAAAATCCACACCAAAAAAAAGCACTTTTCAAAGTAACTCACTGCAAGAGGCCACAGAGACAACAGTTTTCGCTTTCACTGTTCAATTATTGTAACGTCTGTCGAGACGCTTTAAGGAGGACAAGAATTCCATCAATCACTTTATTTAGCAAAACTCTTTTTAAACACATGACCAAAAACTTCGCTAAACAATTTCTATCTAGCAAAGCTGGTCATTTTCTGCCGTACAAAGCAACCCAAAACCAACTTTGCCATCTGTCATATCAACAGCAGCCGCTCGCTCTTTCTCACTTGTGCGAGCCAGTGATGCGTTTACAGCCACACAAAAAGTCGGGCATTTCCAACACCGTACATTGTGTAATTCCAAGTCGTTACACAATGACTTACCAATTAAATGTGTGCTCATTCCACTGTCATTCATTAATAATCTTAATTTATAAATATTAATCATGAAATGCTGTTATTATCTTAAAGAAATGCTAATAAAAAGATATATATTTTACAAACGGAAAGTTACAGAAATGTACACATGATCCAGTCCTTACATCTCATTGTGCAACATGTGAATGTTTTAATGGGAACTAAATGCGATATCTGAAAGGGGTACAAATGATTTACAAAGAAGGACCCCACCCAATCATACAATTCTAGTATACAGCTCATGAAAAACAATATTTGTTGTTCTGGTCATTATAAGTGGGCCAAAAAACTTATATTAAAAAATTATCCCATGAAAGTGACTGCTGTCATTTGATTATGATAAGAAGAAATGTAACTTAGGGACAGCGTGGCGCAGTGGAAGAGTGGCCGTGCGCAACCCGAGGGTCCCTGGTTCAATTCCCACCTAGTACCAACCTCGTCACGTCCGTTGTGTCCTGAGCAAGACACTTCACCCTTGCTCCTGATGGGCGCTAGTTGGCGCCTTGCATGGCAGCTCCCGCCATCAGTGTGTGAATGTGTGTGTGAATGGGTAAATGTGGAAGTAGTGTCAAAGCGCTTTGAGTACCTTGAAGGTAGAAAAGCGCTATACAAGTACAACCCATTTATTTATTTATTTAACTTGTTATTTAGTCAGGTTTGGGACAGGTGTGGCCACAGTGTGCACGTCTGATGTTGCTCACATGTGCTCCACTGAATGCTCAAGGAGTTTTTGCTTTTGCTCACACACATGAAAAATTAGATGGAACATTGATTGTGTGTTATTTTTATTTTAGTCTGGGGTTTTTTTGTATATAAAACTTGGTTAACAGATTTCACTGAGATAGTTGGGGTGCTCGAGTCTAAGTACTTATTGAGCGCATTCAACATTACTGTGATAATAACGACAACTGTTGGTCCCAATAACCGTATATATCATTACATTCCTTTTAGAGAGCTCGGGTTTTTTGCACACATGTTAAAATTACAATTTCACCGTTGATGATGTGCATTTATCAGAAAAAAAGAATGCAGTTTATGTCAAGCGGAACAATTGTTCATTTCAACCATTTTGTCTAAAACATTAAGTGTGTTTTATTGAATTACTCAATCAAACAATAATCAATAGATTGCTTGATGACTAAAATAATCCAACTGCATACCTGGTGCAGAACTTTCAGAGAAAGTATCTCCCATAAACAAAAAGAGCACAGTAACAAGTCAACTTCTTTGTGTGTTACATACCTGACCAATAAAGATGATTCTGATTAACAATTTCAAAAAAATTTATCTTTTTTCACCCAACCTTTTATCAAGTCGCTGAAGGAAATATATGCTCATCAAGAATTGTTTTTTACCGATTTTTGTGTTGATGATGCTGTGATAATGGCAACAGTTTGACCCTGAAATATTTAAATTATTCTTTTTTAGATTGATTTATTACATTTCCCTAACAAAAAACACAAAGTTCCCCAGCTCCTGCTGAAATTATGATTTTTCGACTATGTTTAAATTGGGATTATTTAGGGGTAGTCTTTCTGCTTATTCTAAATGGAACGCACAACGTTCTATTTAATCGTGGCCACACATTTGTCCTCCCTAAGTGTGTATAATGAAACAAGTCTTGGTTAAGCATTATAAAATAACTTGATGACAAATATGTTTGTCTGTTTAAATGCATTTAAAAGCCAAATAGCAACAATATGCAGTACATTCTGCAACACTGTGACATCTAATATGGCCTATCACTAGTTCACAAAGTGGCCTAAAAAGGAACATGATGGGTTCTGATGTTTTCATCCATTTTCTGGCACTGTGAAGAAAACCACTCTCAGGCGATATTGACGTCCACGCCTGACATTTTCTCCTTTCGGAGTCTGTGAGATGAGGGCAAGAGAGGCCGATGGGATGCGTTTATGAAACCATCCCTGATGTCTGCAGTGGCCAGGTGAGAGGTGAATGTATACAGGCTGTGGGGAAACTAATCCGAGCACTGCAATCGGGCAGGAAAAACAAACTTGGATGGAGGAAATGTATTGGTACACCTACAATAAGAAGGGAAAATAGAAGAGAATATGCAGGCCGGCCCATCTTTTTTAGCTGTAAGAGCTACCACTCTTGTATAAATGCCAGACGCCTCTGCAGAACAACTGCACGCTTCTATAGATAGACATGCAAGCTTAGCCACTGCTATAGACTGAAGCAGCACATTCCCAGGTGCACAGACACACGGGTGATGACGACGGGCCTCACTAATCACGAGGATGCCGCAGTGTCTTGCACGCTCCTCTCTGTTGCTTTCTGTTTACACCTTTCCCAATAGCTTGTCGTTGCGTTCCAGCGCCATCGACCAAAAGCTGAGGTAAGCGGCGAGTGTAGCGATGAGCTCCGAGATGAGGACTTTAATGAGTTCCTAGGCATGCGGATAAGGAGGATTGATCGCCTCTCTCAACTTCATCTAGCATGAAGGGCCCAGCATAAAAAATAAATTTAAAAAAACGCCTTGAAAAATCACACAACATGATAGTCGTTTCATGGTCAATGGTCAGGATTGGGGATGTATGGATAAACAGTATTAATGGTGACTGGTATAAAAATGCCAAAGGTTAGTATTAATTACAGTTTCAAATTAAAATGATTGTAAAACCGTGATTGATAATTGCACTTTGATAGACTCACTGACTGACTGGCACAAGCTCGCTAGCTTAAATGCGAACATTAAAACAAAAGTTATTAACATTTCTTCGCAATAAGAAACAACATACTCCAATCTAAATTTAAAGCCATTGCAGTCTGATCAACTAAGATGTTCAGTTGTCTACACTGAACCTATAAACTGTGCACTCTTAGAAAAGAGTGATCGTTGTATTCTCTGAAGGATTACAAGGAGGTGTTTTTACGGTGCAATCAAGGATCGTTGAACAGTGAATCATAATACACACAATACATGCAAAATAGTAGACTTTCTAACAGTGGGTCTATTATGTGTTAAGTACTTTTTGAGCCCATTCAACAATAACGCGATGATAATGATAAACGTGATAATTTGGGGTAAAATAACTATGAAAAAAAAATTTCTTATTGTTACATCCCTATTTTGGACTGGGGCTGTCCTCAAATAGTCGAAGATTGAACGAATAGATCCAAAGGATTGTGATTTATCTATCAACCTCCAAGTCAGATGGTCTGATATTGAACCCCTCCTTGCCCCTCAGTGGGTGACCGGCCAGTTAAGTTCCTGCTACGACTGTGTACAGCGGGTGAGTTGGGAGGATAGATCGATGACATTCATCATGTCATCTTTGAATATTAATAAAAGACTCTTGTGTGTTGACAAAGTTTTTAGAGAGTAAGCAATAATTCATATCTGCTTTTAAATTTGACTATGACAAAACAAATGTTTGATGCTTCCTGCCGTGACGTCAAAAACAATCAGCTGACTATGTTTTGGCCTCAAACATGTAATATTTTATAAAATGTATTTGTTTGTACACCATATTTTACTGAAAGTGTTGGGAGGATTTTTCTACGTGGGGAGTATGATCGAGGCTCGTTGTCCCATCACATGCTTCTGGCCGTTGGCCCGCTGGACATTGGACACTGCGCGGGCCGGGATGCACTGCCACACCTTCGAGCTTAAGCACTTCTTTTGGAAAGATACCGATTGTTCCACGGGTCCACATATGGAAACTTTGTTACGATTCTTACTTCCTCTGTATAGTAAAGTTTGATGTGCTGCACGAGAGCCCGAGAACCTCAAACAAAGATTTAGCCTATATTTTAGGAAGAAAATATTGCAAATCATATCTTAGTTTCATTCACTCTAATGAAAGACTATATTTGTTATGTAGAAATATTTACTGAATTTTCCGGACTATAAAGAGCACTGAAAATTTGTTCTACCCACTAAATTTTAGGGGGAAAAATATATTTGCAAATATTAGCCGCACCTAACTATAAAACGCAAATATGTACATTGTAAGATTAGTTACATTAACAGAAAGATTATGTAAATGTTCATTCACATACATGAATTGTTTCCAAACAGTGCTTGTAACACGGCAGTAAAACAGATGACCAAACAAAACAGAAGTCATCGTCATGGACTCACTAACTACGAAAGCTAGCTCTCCAATCAGCTAACTAAACTCAATAACTCCACAGTGACGTCTTAATGAGTTTACTGTGGAATTTGTGAAACTAAAACAATACTAAAAGAATTACATTGTGACTTAATAAAACTAACACAGACACTTGTAAAAGTGTTAGGATATTAGCTATTGCTGATGAAATAAGCATCATTACATTACATTAGCACGTACAAATATGCATGAAAACCGACCTACATACATCACACATTGGACGGTTTAGTAAGCATAAACAGTTTTAGTTATATTGTAAAACTTACAAACGTTGCTGGGAGTGATGAATAAAGAATCCATTCGAGTAGTAACGCTATGGACGACTAAAAAACAGAAGAGCGCTCCAGTTGGAAAAAAAAAAAAGCACTACTGCTAAAAAGAAAGGACACTGTAGCACCTGCAGTAAGCGAACTCAACCAAAAGATAGCGCCATAGCACAAACAATAAAACACTTTTTTAATGCTTAAATTAACCGCACCATCTTATAAGCCGCAGGGTTCAAAGTTTAGTAAAATAAGTAGCCGCTTACAGTTCAAAATCTACGGTAATTGACTTGAGAATATTCACATGTATGTGCTCGAGCACATCCTTGTGCGATTACTGATACCTAGTGACCAGTAAGTATACACTTCTACATATTTGTTATTTCTATTATATATAGGGCTCATATTATGGTCATATTAGGATTTTTTTTTTTACATTTAAAACACTTCCTTGTGGTCTACGTAACATGTAATGCTAGTTCTTTGGTAAATTTTTTGCATATATAATGTTTTACAGACTGTCTTCAAGTTGCTTTTTGACCATCTCTTCAGGATGCGCCGTTATGTGGGCGGTCTTATTTACGTGCATTCACTTTGCCCGTCTCTTTTCCCCGTCAGCCATGTTGTAGTTATTAGCACTTTCATATGAAGCCTACTGACAGATGTAAGTTTAAACTATACCCTACTTTGTATTAGAAATGGCAACAGCAGAGGATGCAGAAAAAAATGAACTTTTTCACTACAGCGCGGACAACAATGGTGGACTCGCGCAAAGCTTTTCGGGTAAATCTCTTCCATATATGGAGATATCCTCTAAAGTCACAACTGGGAAAAATGTCATAAATTGGATGAATTCCAAACAGACTGTTTGGAGGAAGTATAAAGGAAGGCAAGATTGTTATATAAATACAAACCCTGTTTCCATATGAATTGGGAAATTGTGTTAGATGTAAGTATAAACGGAATACAATGATTTGCAAATCCTTTTCAACCCATATTCAATTGAATGCACTTCAAAGACAAGATATTTGATGTTCAAACTCATAAACTTTATTTTTTTTTGCAAATAATAATTAACTTAGATATTCATGGCTGCAACACGTGCCAAAGTAGTTGGGAAAGGACATGTTCACCACTGTGTTACATCACCTTTTCTTTTAACAACACTCAATAAACGTTTGGGAACTGAGGAAACTAATTGTTCAAGCTTTGAAAGTGGAATTCTTTCCTATTCTTCTTTTATGTGGAGCTTCAGTCGTTCGACAGTCCAGGATCTCCGGTGTCGTATTTTACGCTTCATAATGCGCCATGCATTTTCGATAGGAGACAGGTCTGGACTGCAGGCGGGCCAGGAAAGTACCCGCACTCTTTTTTTACAAAGCCACGCTGTTGTAACACGTGCTGAATGTGGCTTGGCATTGTCTTGCTGAAATAAGCAGGGCGTCCATGAAAAACACGGCACTTAGATGGCAGCATATGTTGTTCCAAAACCTGTATGTACCTTTCAGCATTAATGTTGCCTTGACAGATGTGTAAATTACCCATGCCTTGGGCACTAATGCACTCCCATACCATGCCAGATGCTGGCTTTTGAACTTTGCGTCGATAACAGTCTGGATGGTTCGCTTCCCCTTTGGTCCGGATGACACGATGTCGAATATTTCCAAAAACAATGTGAAATGTGGACTCGTCAGACCACAGAACACTTAACTTTGCATCAGTCCATCCTACATGATCTCGGGCCCAGAGAAGCCAACGGGGTTTCTGGATATTGTTGATAAATGGCTTTCGCGAGCTTTAACTTGCACTTACAGATGTAGCGACGAACTGTATTTAGTGACAGTGGTTTTCTGAAGTGTTCCTGAGCCCATGTGGTAATATCCTTTAGAGATTGATGTCGGTTTTTGATACAGTGCTGTCTGAGGGATCGAAGGTCACCGTCATTCAATGTTGGTTTCCGGCCATGCCGCTAACGTGGAGTGATTTCTCCAGATTCTTTGAACCTTCTGATGATATTACAGACCGTAGATGTTGAAATCCCTAAATTTCTTGCAATTGCACTTAGAGAAAGGTTTTTTTTTAACTGTTTGACTATTTGCTCACGCAGTTGTGGACAAAAGGGTTTACCTCGTCCCATCCTTTCTTGTGAAAGAATGAGCATTTCTTGGGAAGCTGTTTTTATACCCAATCATGCCACCCACCTGTTCCCAATGAGCCTGCACACCTGTGGGATGTTCCAAATAAGTGTTTGCTGAGCATTCCTCAACGTTATCAATATTTAATGCCACCTTTCCCAACTTCTTCGTCACGTGTTGCTGGCATCAAATTCTAAAGTTAATGATTATTTGCAAAAAAAAAAGTTTATCAGTTTTAACATCAAATATGTTGTCTTTGTAGCATATTCAACTGAATATGGGTTGAAAATGATTTGCAAATCATTGTATTCCGTTTATATTTACATTTAACACAATTTCCCAATTCCTATGGAAAAGGGGTTTGTATCTCTGCAACGCCTCCATGGTTTGATTTCCAATTTTATGTACTTATGGAGAGCCCAAATACAAAAAGAACAGGTACCGATAGTTAAGAAATGTTGGTTTTGGATTTTTTAAAAAGCCATAGATTTGACTGATCATTGTCAATGGGCAAAAAATAACGAATAAGATTGACTGTGAAAATTATTAGTCGAAGACAGCCCTACCTTGGACAACAATACTTTTAGGCTCTTTTGGTGAAAATGTATTTTCATCACATGGTGATTTTTGAGGTAAAGTTAACGCTTTGTCGCATTTTTACACTGTCTTTGTACTGTTCTTCGTGTCGTGTCTTTAAGTGACAAAGAAAAAATAGACGTCTTCATGTCACTAACAACGACCTGTTGGCAGAATGTTTTGCTGTTTACCGTTGTTGGACTTTTAATGTCAAAATTAAGGATTTCCTCTTGGGGTTTTGTTGGTTCAACTTCCATAGTGCTTTGCCTAAGTCTCTACTACATTGTTGACATCCATGCTCCTGTCAGCTCTTGTACATGGACGTATTAGCACAGCAATGTTCTTTCAGGTGACATGACCAGAGCTGAGACATTAAAATCACAATATAAACAACAGAGAAATTGATTTTACCATATACTCTTTTTAAAGTCAAACTATTATATATATTGTAAAATCGCACTGCTTTGAATGAGTGTCCGCTTACAGCCTATTCCGAGTATTTACCACAGCCCACAGAAGAAAAGCAAAACACAGACACAGATTTCATTATTTGATGCTTGCTTCACTGACTGGAAAATTGCCATAGCATTTTGATCAAATTCCAAATGATACAACCTTAGTAGCATTCCACTTTGGATGCTTACACTGCTCCCACCCACCTACCCCACATTCTCCAATAAAAATATCAGGCTCAAGTAAAAACAAACTCAAGTAGTAAATAACACTTGATTCTTCTATTGGCATTTCAATAATGAGGTAAGCGCTGATATAATTAGCGTTCATCAGTCAAGTAATTAAAGCATCGATGCGGAGAGGAACTTTGTAGTGGGCTCTTTTTTTTTTCCAACTTATGTTGTTCCAGTGCCACCATACTTCACTATCACCTCACTATCCCTTGTCAGAGTCATTTACTGTGATTTGTGTTTTACTCTTACCAGGAGGGATGGTTAATATGGCCTAAAATCTAGATTGCGATATATTTTGCAGCCTCGTGTAACAACGATATATATCCCAATTTATTATTTGGTATACAAACCAAAATAGAATTATTTCAAAATAAGTTACAAAGGCTCCTAATTTGGCTGCTGATGTATGAGGTAGCATTTGTACAGTTTTATTAATCTCTTAATTGTATTATTAATTTAGTTGCCAATTTCCTGTTATTGACATCAGGTTCCTTTCTGTCGTAATATGGTTCTATTTACACTTCTGTCAAAATATAATAAACACTTGTTCTTCAGCTGTTTGATACCTAAAATTAGTTTTGGGTGATTCCATAAATTTGGGTATCCATCCGATACCAAGTAGTTACAGGGGCCTTATTGGTCCTAGAAATGATTATACTTTGATACTTTAAAAGTTCAAGATCAGTGGAAGATTCCATTTTTGATGACAATTATAATCATACAAAAACACATAATGGCAGTGTAACAATGTCCATTAAATATTTAAATTGTTTCCAACTATTGGCTATTTTTGATTTCGCCCTATGTGCCCTCATGTGTCCAGTGATTTTGCCAACAAAAACAACAAAATATTTTTTGATGATAAAAATTATTGATCTAGCCACTGTTGTAGCAACTATATAATGATGTTATACTTGGTATCGTTACTATTGATATTTGTATTCAAGACATTCAAGAGCTCTAGCTTTCGATTGCTGACTTTCTGTCCACTAAAGACGCTGAGATTGATTGACTTAGAAGTGGCTTTGGACTGAGGAGGAGCGTTAGTGTAGCATTCCTGCTAGCAGCTGTGTTGAGGACACGTTTGTTCCATTTTTGCAATTAAATTTGCAGGACAAGGCCAGAATGTGTCATCAACATGCATTATCTCAGTATAACTATAGTATTAAAAGGCAGACTGTTTTTTTATTATTTATATTGTCAATATCACAAAACCCTAATTAACAGTGTTGAAAATGTTACACGTTTGTAAAAATTGAAAACTGCTATTGTTTAGCGCACAGGTGTCAAACTCAAGGCCTGGGGGCCAGATTAGGCCCACCACATTATTGTATGTGGCCAGCGAAAGCCTGGGAAAAGTGCGCGTTAATAAAATACTTCATTTTTTTTTTTTTTTTTTTTTTTACTAAGTGAAAATAATTATTTAGATTCTGAAAGGAAAAAATGTGCATCTTCGAAACAGTATTATCTAATCATGTCAAATATTACATCATATTACAAAAATATGTTAGTAAAGATAAAAATAAACAGTTGAATATTTGTCTGTCACCTCAACGTATGATGTATCAATTAATTTGTACATGAAAAAATCTAACCACAGGTTATTGCCCGCATGCAATATTTTAATTAATTTAAAAAAACAAGTGGCCCTCTGAAGGCAGCCATTACTGCGTTGTGGCCCTCAATGAAAACGAGTTTGACACCCCTGGTTTAGAAGGTTTTATGTTTTTCATGCTGTGGTTAAAATTGTATGACAAATGCGACCTAAAATGGGTCATGTACATATACTTTGTTTATATCTATGATGCATTAAAACAGTGTCATTGTTTTGCATTTTTGCTGTTTGTACTCTGGTTCCACTATATAAAAAAATTTAAAAAATATTTTGATGATTTCCCCTCTTTAACACACCAATGTATTGTAGGTTTTTCAAAGCAATTACCGTATTTCCCCACCAAATTTTAGAAGAAATAAAATATGTTAACATATATTAGCCGCACCGGACTAGAAGTTGCAAATATATACCGGTAACAAAGATTTTATAAATGTTTATTTTAATACCTAATTGTGTCCAAACGGTCCGTGTCACATGGCAGTAAAACGGATGATCAAACAAAACTGAAGTCATCCTCATGGGTCCAATAATTGCAGAAGCTAGCTCTCCAATCAGCTAAACAGACTCAATAACTCCAGGGTCAAGTTTGGTGCATTTACAAAACCGAAATAATACAAAAAGAATGTTAAATATTACTAACCCAGTTGCTCAAAAAGGGTTAATTATGTCTTCTTATTCATACACTTTTCACTTATAAACGTGTTAGCCTATTCGCTAATGCTAATGACGCTAGCTTGATTACATTACGATAGCACGTACAACTATGCATTAAAACACTCCTACAGACATCACACCAGGGACAGTTTAGTAAGTACGAAATGTTCGAGTTATATTGTAAAACTTACAAACGTTGCTCGGAGTGATGTGTTCTGGGGGAATACTTCCAGTTGGAGGAACAAAACGAGAAGTAAAAGTTCAACCCGCAGCAACTGCACTGAGCGAAGTCGTTCAAAAGATGGCACCAGAGCACAACCATTAACCCAACTAATGGGTCTCTCTTTTGGTGTTATATGAAAACTAGCTGTTGAATACAATTAGTTTTCATGGAACACCAAAATATTTACCAATCTTTTGGTATTCTATGAAAACTAGTTTTCATAGAAAATGGGGGGTAGTATAGCTCGGTTGGCAGAGTGCCCGTGACAGGAACATGAGTGTTCCAGGTTCGATCCCAGCTTCCACCATCCTAGTCACTGCTGTTGTGTCCTTGGGCAAGACACCTTACCCACCAGTGCCACCCACACTGGTTCAAAGTAAAAGCGATTTGAGTCACTAGAGAAAAATGCGCTATATAAATGTAATTCAATTCACTTCACAAAGGATTATGGCCATTAGTAAAGAAAAAAACATAAAATAGCCGCACCGTTTTATAAGCCGCAGGGTTGAAAGCATAGGGAAAAAAGTAGCGGCTTATAGTCCGGAAAATGAACAATTGCAATATCGCCCTATTGAAATTGTGTAATTGTTAGCTGTGTGTACTGTATCGTGAGATACCCTGATATTCTCAGCACAATAGCCAAGCGGTGAACTGTGTTGTGCCTAATCTGCTTTATGACAATCAACAATCAATTCGACACAATTGATGGAATTCACATTGATCAGTTGACGCTAAAAAGTGGAGCCTCAAAATGCTATCTATGCCGCACTTGTGTCAAGCCCTCGGCACCTGACAAGAACACCTTTAAACCAGTCTCTCTGCACACTCCTTGAAAGCACAGGCTGTCAGCACTGATTTAACATCATGCATACTGCTTGGTAGCAGTGCTTCACACACACACACACACACACACACACACACACACACACACACACACACAAACACACACACACACACACGCCTGTTAAATCCATGCAAGTGTATGATGAGAGAGCGTACTATATGCAATCTGTTTCATCAGCTTGAACAGCTGCACTGGTTTGGACCAAAATGATCATTTTTGTTTGCTTCAAATATATAAACACTCAACTACCAGATTCATGATTGCTCGCAGAAGCAAACATCTGCAGTGCAAAGCAGGTTTTTATTATGTCACGGTCGCAGCTCTCTTCACATACGGGAAATATACTTTATGGTAGTAACAGTTGTTTTCCAAGTGGAAAAGCAAGGTGGGAGGGTGTGGAAAAAATTGTTAGTTCTACACTTGAGCAGAAGCCACAAAGCGGTGTTAACGAGCTACAGTACATGAACACATTCAAATGCCGCTAAGGTTGTACGACTCAAGAGTCTTAACAGTATTTTGGGAAAATTCTGCCTCTAAAGTCGCCTCATACACAAATATTTACTCAACGTTTTATTTTGTCTTTTATTTGCGTAACTTCTTTTTTGGATGCCCCCACATAAGGGTACCGAGGATGGCAAAATGAGGTAAAATAGGATGAGGACATCCATAGTGAGGCTGTGCGATATAACTGAAAACTGTATCACGATATAAGTGTTTTATAACGGTCGATATCGATAATTGATACTTTTATGGACCAGGAGAAAAATATACTAAATGTAAACATTTTTATTTAAAATGTAACCTTCCTCGGTGTATAATCCCTTCAATGATCAAGGCAGTAAGGAAATCAAATACTAAATCAATGTCAAAGACATTCTAAAATCACATTGTACACTTAGCAATAACCATACTAAAAATAAGGTGCAAAAATAGGAAATACATAAGAAATGCTTAATACAGTGTAACAAAATAGTGCAATGTGTTAAAATGTAAATAGAGAAACCTGAGAACTATTTCAAGGGTGAGCTCAGCTAAGGTTGTGTAGTATTATTGATGAGGTGACTTTTACTGTTTAATCCGCAACTTATTCGCTCTCTGCAGCACTATTTTTTAGTTTCTCTTCTCACTCAATGCAAAAAGTATCAACCGTGAGACCACAACATGGCACAAACAACTTTAATTGGCTGTTAGCATGTCACTCCCACTGATCAGTGATCACTTCCTGCACTGCTCGGTTAGCGAGTGTCTCTTTTTCATGCAACATTTTTTCTTCCAACGAAAGTAAATGTACATCAAAAGTTTTATTGAACGCATTTTTTATTGATACCGATTACATTACTGTCACGATATATATTGATATCGTTTATCGCCCAGCCTTAAACCATAGGATAGTATGGAACCAATAGCAACAGGCTGCAGTACAATATTGGACTGATCTCTTGTGCAAATTAGCTGGTTGGTCATTTAATTGGGACAGGCATCTTAGTCCAGGCTTCTCAGTGCAATATGGCTTACCCAACAAAGAAGACCAACCCTTGAATAACTTAAATTAATTAAACATTTCCTGTATAATTAATATGAGTATGTGACAGTTTGACCCTGGAACAGACCAGTTCGATTTCTATCATTTCCTTCAGGAAAAAATATGCTTAGCAGTTGAGTTGTATTAAAAGAGAACGGTGCATGCTGTGTATTCATACAACAGTTGTTGTATCTTGTCTCAGTACAGAAACATTCCAAGAAGCCAGATAACACTCATCACCGTACAAGCGCGTCCTTAACCTCGCTAGCATCGTACCTCTCGGGTGTCTCTAGTGTGTGTGTGTGTGTGTGTGTGTGTGAATTCCCAAGAGGCCCCGACATGACAAAGTGCTTCTAGAAGCAGCCTCCATGCATGCATTCTACCAGTCTGTCGGTCTCCATGTCCACTTTGTGCTGACACAACAGGCTGCAGTGTGGCGTTACAAAACATGGATGCAAATGTTGTCTCACTAAAATACATGTGATAACCTCTTAAGGCAAAGGTTGACTATTAAGTTGGCCAGAAGAAAATGTAAGTGAACAAATGTTGAACTACAACTGCTGTCTTATAGGGTAAGACATGACAGCGTTATTATAGGTCCCCATTACTGTAGCAACCCAAATATAATATAGTAGTACTAGTATTATTTTTAATAATAATATTATTATTATTATTATTTTAAGTAAAAAAAAAAAGACAGGTTTCTGCTATTCCCAACCACTGTGCCATGAGAGTCTGTAACCCACTGCTCCTGCCACCTTTGTCCTACCAGAGGAACAAAGCAGGGTGTGCTGCTTGAGTGGTGAGCGTGTCAGGCAACGAGCTAAAAGTGGTCAGCTCATTGATCTGTGCAAACTCTTGAGCCAGATTTCCACTGGATGCGTAAGTTTATTCTGTTGCACAAACACATTCATGCTAAAACCAACCACTCTCCAAACCTCTTGATTTCCCGGTTTCAGCTTGTATTTGACACATTGTTGCCCAAGATATGCCTGTATATGATTAATTCGTTTTGGACCTCCAGGATTAGCATGTCTTCGTTCATTTGTGAGGTGAAGAGGAGATATTACCGAAATTACCATTAGGACGTTTCAAAGTGTAAAATGTTAGGCACCGTCTGCTCTCACCCAGGACCCGACTCAAGACCATGGGGGACAGAGCTTTTGAAGCTGCCGCTCCCCGTCTGTGGAACGCGCTTCCTGACTCCAGACCTACCTTTTTAGGAAAGCATATAGCTATGTTTTTACATTTTTACTGTCTTGTTTGTATGCCTTGATGTTGTTTTTACTCTGTAGCCCTTTGAGATGTGTTGTTCGAATTAGGGCTGGGCGATACATCGATATACACGATATTACGCAGGTTTGTAGACACATAGAATCATCATAATGATGTTATATGTATCAAGTGTTAATTTAAGACTAAGGCAAAATATCAGGATATATATCCTGTATCGCGATAAGGCCTAAAAATATCGAGATATTAAAAAAAGACCACATCGCCCAGCCCTAGTTCGAATGTACAGTGTAATACAAATAAAATGTATTATTATTATTATAGAATACAATCTGCCTTAAAAACTGAGTATTTCATTTTGGAAGGAAACCGGATAATTAATTTTAAATTTTTGCATAACTTCCTGTCCAACACAAGCAGACGTTATCAAAAAGCTGTGTTGCAGAAACCGGAAGAGGTTCTTCGTATATTTAGAACGTTGTGCCGTTCCGCAGCAGCAGAAACTGAACACACTGACTTGAATAAAAACGGAAAGAGCCTGCAGACGTGGCGGCACCGTTCTGCATGCGGTGTAAATCTGGGGTTAAAGGAAAAATTCACTTTTTTGGGATTTTTTCCTTATCGTTCACAATTATTATGAGAGACATGACGGATGTTTTTTTATGCTTTCTTAAATATTAAATTGATGTGATCAAAATTCTTCTGAACATGGATCATATAAAAGCCCTTTTAAACATTCAAACAGCTCCATTAAGGTTTTATATCCATTATGTAAGTATATATTTGATGTGGTAAAAGGCACATTTATAATAATATTTACTTATTTTGATCATTTTACGCATACGCAAATCATTAATTTGTTTTTAACAACACCGATTACTACTCACTGCAGACTTTAAGAGGGCCAACAAACATAAAAAACATAACTTACTGTACAATGTCTGCTGTCATTAGGATGCAGACTGCTCGGATGTTCATACATTCTCATTCAGATGAAGAATGACTCATAATCCTCGCCAAGAAAACAGGAGGGGGGGGACCAAACATCTTTTCATGTTGTTCCTGACATTTCCGGGTTTAAATTGGCTGTAAAAGCCAACTTGTCGGATTACATTCTCGTCCGTCCATTATCCAGATGAGAGGCATGATTTATGATCTAGAATAAAGTTTGACGATTAAGGGAACGAGGAAGCAGCGCACCAATCGACAATGTCAACATTGGCACGCAAACTCGTGATCACGTCGCCGCAAAAAATAGTTTGTCTGCGTTAGCGCTTATAATAACAATATCACTAATACTTGGTTAATATTCAAGTCACGAAAAAAAAAGTTCAGTTCCCCCTTAATGTGTCAGGGAGTGAGGTTTACACTTACTACCGCACAGCCGCACTTGCTGGTATTAGTTACAAGATCATCAAGTGGAAATGGTGTAATATTACCTAATCGGTCTGTTGTTTTTTTTCTACAAATAACATACATTTGTCCATTTATTTATGCCAGTGACAGCCATTCATTCAACATGATTGGTTTGTGGTGCGCCATCAAATATGTCTGATAAAAACATGTACCTTGGCTGACTGAAAGTTGGGAAACATTCCAAAACTGACAGATGGCACCCAACAACTTCTTTACAATCCAGCTTTTCTTCTTCTCACCCACACAAACACACACCATGTTCGCTGTGCCTTCCTGAGAGGGAGTTTTCTGAAGCACCTTGAGATAACTTCTGTGGTGAATGGAAGTAAATAGAATTTTCATTTTCCATAAAAACGTGTCTTGAAAAAAAGACAGGTCGTCTTATATTCGGAGACAATACAGTGGATATTTGCTGGTGAATGGACTGCCAAAGAAACACTCCCTAACACGCAGGTTAGTCATTAAGCGGGATGTAATGTCGCAAGTGAGCTGACACTATTAAGTAACCGTGTGTGTGTGTGTTAGTGTGTTTGTTCTTGTATTTCTACCATTTTGGAGACATCAACAAGGAAAAGTACCTTCCATATGAGGACAGGTAAACAAGAAAGGACCAAAATCATGGTCCCAATACGGAAAACCAATGCATCTAATAGAGAGCCAAATACTACATTCCGTGAACATTTCTCCAAAGTCGGCATTCAGCACATTACAAAAAACAAAAAATACAGATCTCATTTGCACCCCTGGGGGTGAAATCTTTCAAAATTAGGGTGGTCCCAAAAATGAGGGATTTTTCAAATTGACGCTGTTTCAGTTTTAAAAGTGCTCCTCCTCTGGCCAACACCTGTAATAACAAGTGTGTGTAAGAAATTGAAATGCGCCTCCTTTGGCCAAAATTAATAAAAATAAAATGCATATAGAGATAAAGTCTAATAACCTAATGTAAACAATGAAGATTAAAACTAATGACTAGGGGTGTAACGGTACGTGTATTCGTATTGAACCGTTTCGGTACGGGAGTTTCGGTTCAGTTCGGATCGAGGTGCACCGAAGGAGTTTCCACACGGACATTTTAAGTAGCGTACCGCACGTTGTGTAAACAATGCACACCGAGGCACAACACAAGGCATGCTAGCAGCGGCCGGGCTACGATAGACTGACCATACCTCCTCTTTTCACCGGATATGTCCTCTTTTGCGGGGCTGTCCGGGTGGAGTTTCTTAAATGCCTCAAATGTCCGGCATTTTAAGTTATGGTTGCGTAATATTTTCAATGTACGTTCAGGGTTAAGAAAGGGTTAAAAACAAAACAAATTGTGCACGCAGCAGCATTCGTGAGGGAGGGGCTGAGACAGAGAGAGTTCTGCTTTTTATCGATAGATTTATCAGATTTTATTTTTTATTATCTATAGCAGGGGTGTCAAAAGTGTGCCCCGGGGGACATTTGCGGCCCACAGCTAATGTTTTAAAGGCCTACGGCACATTCTAAAAATACTATTAAAACAAACAAAAGCATAACAAAAGTGAAATAAAAAGCTTAAAAGTTAAATGTAATTTAGCAAAAGTTGCAATGTTGACTAATAAAACAAAGCTCAAAACATAATATTGAATCAAAATCAATGTTATTGTGAATTATTGACCTTTCCAAGGTTCCCATTACTTCACATCAAATATTCCACTAAGAAAAATATTTTTGGTGGAAGATTTTGCAAATTTGGTAAATAAGTATCTAAAAAAAATTATATTTTGTTGTTTTCTTACTGTACTGAAAATGAACTGAACCGGGACCTCTAAACCAAAGTAGTACCAAACCAAAATTTTTGTGTACCGTTATACCCCTACTAATTACAAAAAAAAAATTTAAATTAAAAAAAAAGAATTAAAAGGCTTACCTTTTTTATACTTGTGCAGTTTGTAACTATTACTAATGTTGTAAATATAAATATTTATATATCTAGAAAGGGTGGGCCTAAAGCGGGGGTCGGCAACCCGCGACTCTAGTGCCGCATGCGGCTCTTTAGCGGCGCCTCAGTGGCACTCTGGAACTTTTTCAAAAATGTATGAAAAATGGAAAAAGATGAGGGGGAAATTTTTAAATATATATTTTTTGTTTTATTATTAGGACAAATATGACACAAACCTCCCTAATTGTTATAAAGCACACTGTTTTTATTAAACATGCCTCACTGATTTGAGTATTTGGCGAGCGCCGTTTTGTCCTACTATTTTTGGCGGTCCTTGAACTCACCCTAGTTTGTTTACATGAATAACTTTCTCCGACTTTCTAAGACGTGTTTTATGCCACTTCTTTTTCTGTCTCATTTTGTCCACCAAACTTTTAACGTTGTGCATGAATGTACAAAGGTGAGTTTTGTTGACGTTATTGACTTGTGTGGAGAGCTAATCAGGCATATTTGGTGACTGCATGACTACAAGCTAATCGATGCTAACATGCTACTTAGGCTAGCTATATGTACATATTGCATCATTAAGCCTCATTTGTAGCTATATTTGAGCTCATTTGGTTTCCTTTAAGCCATCTTAATTAAATTTATATCTCATGACACACTATCTGCATGTAATATGGCTTTTATTTTTTTGCGGCTCCAGACATACCGTATTTCCTAGAATTGCCGCAGGGCATATAGCATGTGCCTGCCTGGAATTACTGCCGGGTCAAACTCGCTTCCCAAAATAATTAACGCAAGCTTATTATTACCGCCTGGTCAAACTCGAGACGTCACGATTGACACTTCCCCTGTCATCATTTTCAAAATGGAGGAGGCTGATTTCAATACCGGTAATTTAAAATCGCATAAAGGGAAGAAGATTAAGAGCTATTCAGTAGGATTTAAGGTCCAAGCTTACATCACACTCAAATTTTTACTTCATGCCTTTGGTAAGTGCCGGAGTGAGAAGTGGTTTTAAAATAATTAGCGCATGCTTTTACCGCATGCCTTTGGTAAGCACAGGAGTGAGAAGAGGTTTTAAATTAATTAGCGCCCGGGCGGCAATTCAAGGAAATACGGTATTTGTTTTTGTATTTTTGGTCCAATATGGCTCTTTCAACATTTTAGGTTGCCAACCCCTGTCCTAAAGAGAGGAATTTTTCGAAGGTCTCAAGAGGATAACAAATATAAGAACGTGCGTGCGTGCGTCAAGTTCTGCCGGTTGGAAGCGGGCATTCCTGACACAAGTGCGCGAAGTGCTGCTGTGACACAACCAGGAAAGTTTCGAAAATTCCGACAGAATCAAAGGCCCTCTAAACACAACACGCCTAAATCTTATAATAAAATATGTTTGTTTCATTTATTTAACTTGTAGTTTTTTAATAGACAAAGTTATATTGAATGTAAGTATTAGTTGACGTCGTGTTTAAAAGGTGCTTTAAACCAAAGTTACATTAAATGTGTGACTTGAAAGTTTGTTCACCTTCTCCTTGCTGTCCTGCTCCGTCGGGGGCGAGGTGGGAGACTTCACGCTCCCTAAGGCGACAGCCTGAGTGACCGTGACACCTCCGCCGGAAGCCGGACTGTTCTTTTCCACCGTCTCCACCTTGATGAGTCGGTGCTTCGGCGACACGTACTTGATATCCTGCGCCCCCACGGCGTTCACGCTGCCGCAGCCAAACGCCACATTTCCGCCGGGAGTGTACGGGTCCTCGAAGTCCAGCTCCTTCTGCAGTTTGTAGGCGGCCAGAATGTCCGGCTGAGCAGGGAAAGTAGCTCCGGAGATGGCCGCTTGGAAGCCAGGAGCACCGGGAACACCGGTAAGGCAGTGTCGGTAGTCCGGTTTCGGAGGCGCCGGAGGGGGTGCTTTGGTAGTTTTGAATCCGAGGTGCTCCTTGAACCACTTGGCCATGCTGCCAGTGCATCGCTCACAACCCCAATGACGGGACTTTTGTTGCACTTCCAGGAGTCCGGACCTGGTGGAGGTGAAGTCCCCGGCTGTCGGCTGGTCCTGGCGGGAAACGGAGAGCCCGAAGTGGGGTAAGCCGCGGGCACTTTCCCGCTGTGTGGAACTCACTGTCACACTCACACAACAAACACAACACGCACACATTCGCTCTCTCCGCGGCTCCCACACGTCACATTTCCACGCTACGCAACGTGGGAGAGACTATTAAGTACACGCCCCCTACTTTCTTCATCCTCCTCCTCCTCCTCCTCCTTGTCTTTATCCATACCTGAGAATGTCCACTGCCACCTGCTGGACACGTGACACTCAAAGCAATTACCGCGCTTTTCTTTTTTTTCTTTTTCTTTCTTTTTTTCTTTTTATTTTATAAACATTTATTGATAATATGCAACATACAATCAAGAAATAATAATCGAAACAAGTACAGAAACCGTACAAAATCAATCATCAATCAATCAATGTTTACTTATATAGCCCTAAATCACTAGTGTCTCAAAGGGCTGCACAAACCACCACGACATCCTCGGTAGGCCCACATAAGGGCAAGGAAAACTCACACCCAGTGGGACATTGGTGACAATAATGACCCAGTGGGACGTCGGTGACAATGATGACTATGAGAACCTTAGAGAGGAGGAAAGCAATGGATGTCGAGCAGGTCAGCAAAAATGGCACCAGAGGGTTGTAAACTCAATTAAGTAATTAAAATAGAAAGCTATATATATATATATATATATATATATATATATATATATATATATATTATATATATTAGGGCTGCAAATCTTTGGGTGTCCCACGATTCGATTCAATATCGATTCTTGGGGTCGCAATTCGATTATAAATCGATTTTTTTCGATTCGACGCGATTCTTTATTCAAAAATGATATTTTTCCGATTCAAAACGATTCTGTATTTATTCAATACATAGGATTTCAGTAGGATCTACCCCAGTCTGCTGACATGCAAGCAGAGTAGTAGTTTTTTTTTTTTTTTAAAGCTTTTGTAATTGTAAAGGACAATGTTTTATCAACTGATTGCAATAATGTAAATTTGTTTTAACTATTATTCATTCATCCATTTTCTACCGCTTATTCCCCTTTGGCGTCACGGGGGGCGCTGGTGCCTATCTCAGCTACAATCGGGCAGAAGGCAGAGTACACCCTGGAGAAGTCGCCACTTCATCGCAGGGCCAACACAGAAAGACAGACAACATTCACACTCACACTCACACACTAGGGCGAATTTAGTGTTGCCAATCAACTTATCCCCAGGTGCATGTCTTTGGAAGTGGGAGGAAGCCGGAGTACCCGGAGGGAACCCACGCGTTCACGGGGAGAACATGCAAACTCCCCACAGAAAGATCCCAAGCCTGGGATTAAACCCAGGACTGCAGGACCTTCGTATTGTGAGGCAGACGCACTAACCCCTCGCCCACCGTAAAGCCCTGTTTTAACTATTAATCGAACCAAAAATACGACTTCTTTTATCTTTGTGAAAAAAAGTGTTGTCAAGCTTATGAGATGCGATGCAAGTGTAAGCCACTGTGACACTATTGTTTTCTTTTTTTATATAAATGTGTAATGATAATGTAAATGAGGGATTTTTAATCACTGCTATGCTGAAATTATAACTAATATTGATACTGTTGTTGATAATATTCATTTTTGTTTCACTACTATTGGTTTGTTCTGTGTCATGTTTGTGTCTCCTCAATTGTTCTGTTTATTGCAGTTCTGAGTGTTGCTGGGTCAGGTTTGGTTTTGGAATTGTATTGCACTTTTATGGTATTGCTGTATAGTGGTTTGTTGGATTTATTAAAAAATATATATATATATATGTATTTTTTTTTTTTAAATGAGAATCGATTCTGAATTGCACAACATATTTGATTCAATTCGTATTCGTATCGATTTTTTCCCACACCCCTAATATATATGTACATATATATATATTAGGGGTGTGGTATCGATCCGATACCAAGTAAATACAGGGCCAGTATTGCTGATATAAATTATTTTTGCTTGAAAAATTCTATGATTTTTGCCTTCAATTTGTTGAAAATGATTTTAATCAGAACAAACAGGACACATACTTTACACGCAAGAAACGTATTTCTGAACAATGTGATAAGGCATAATTACAACACTATCGGACAGTTCTTCTCAAACAACTTTATAAACAAGATATTCATAGTTGCGGGCGGAGAGTAGGCGGAGTGCAAAATGTCCTCTCCTCCTATGGGGGCATAACAGAAAATAACTGAGAAGCACTGCGATAGGATAGTGTAACAATATCAACAGACATATAATTATTCCAGTTTATGAAATACAGAATCCCATGCATCCTTAGCTCTTCCTGGCTACATTATACACCCCCGCTAGCACCAAACCCCGCCCCCCCCCCTCCGTGCGTCTGTTGAGGTGGGCGGGGTTGGTGGGGCGGGGTTTGGTGCTAGCGGGTGTATAATGTAGCCAGGAAGAGTTAGGGATGCATGGAATTCTGGGTATTTGTTCTGTTTATGTTGTGTTACTGTGAGGATGTTCTCCCAAAATGTGTTTGTCATTCTTGTTTGGTGTGGGTTCACAGTGTGGCGCATATTAGTAAGAGTGTTAAAAGTGTTTATATCACAACCTTCAGTGTAACCTGTATGGCTGTTGACTAAGTATGCCTTGCAATCTCGTACATGTGATGACTGAAACAGCGAAATGCATGCGTCCGGCCGGCACGCAGATAGCCTGGTGTAAAAGCGGTCGCGATTATGCAGCTGAGCCACACCCGAGTGGCCAAAGAGCGTCATGCGGCTCCGGAGCCACGGGTTGCCGACCCCTGCACTAGAGGGCAACCTCTACAATCATCAACCGTAGTTCATACATATACAGAAAAACACAGCAACCCCAAATCATTATGCAAATAAATAACTCAAAATCCCATCTTTTTTTTAAAGCAAGCCAAACAAATTGTGTCATATGACCACATTTTGGTCAGATTGGTAGATTTGGAGGAAGATGAAGATGACCTCTGTCAAAATTACAAATGACAAAAATCTTAATATGTTTAATTTTTCAATTCCTAGTTTTGAGTGAAAATGGTCTGCCCTAAAAAGTGGGATGCCACAGCTGATAATGGTTGATGTTGCTGAATTTCCCCCAGGGATCAATAAAGTACTTTTTATTCTATTATATTCTATTCTATGTGTATACCACCCATTGACTGCATGAACAGTGACTGTGGTAGAGAATCAACAGCGCCTCTGCTGGTTGCAGCAAAGTAGTGCACTCTGTCATTTGACAATTCTTTGACCCTCCGTGACGTCATGTTTTTCTCCAGAGACCTCAAAACTGTATAATCATTTAATTAAATGTAAAAAAAAAATAAGGGATGATAGTGTATTTATTTTGTTTGGACGCTTCTGTTGACCCTGTTTGTGTTAGAAAATGGAAGGGCCTTAATTATAGCTATGCTCTTTATTGTCTTGTATTGAACAAAAGAGAGCAGAGCCTAGCAATTCTTACTGACTCTGATATTAAAGTTAAAGTACCACTGGTAGTCACACACACACACACACACACACACACACACTAGGTGTGGTGAAATTACCCTCTGCATTTGACCCATCCCCTTGTTCCATCCCCTGGGAGGTGAGGGGAGCAGTGAGCAGCAGCAGTGGCCACGTTCGGGAATCATTTTGGTAATTTAACCCCCAATTCCAACCCTAGATGCTGAGTGCCAAGCAGGGAGGTAATGGGTCCCATTTTTATAGTCTTTGGTATGACTCGGCCGAGGTTTGAACTCATGACCTACTGATCTCAGGGCGGACACTGTAACCACAAGGCCCCTGAGCAGAAGATCAAAAATGATAAAAATTGTAAACAATTTCCATTTTTTTATTATAAGAACAACTTTTTTGGGCCTTAAAGGGGAACATTATCACAATTTCAAAAGGGTTAAAAACAATAAAAATCAATTCCCAGTGGCTTGTTGTATTTTTTGAAGTTTTTTTCAAAATTTTACCGGTCTCGGAATATCCCTAAATAAAGCTTTAAAGTGCCTTATTTTCGCTATCTTCGAAATCACTATCCATTTCTCTGTGACGTCACACAGTGCTGCCAATGTAAACAAACAATGGGAATACCACAGCAAGATATAGTGACATTAGCTCGGATTCAAACTCAGATTCCAACGACTTAAGCGATTCAACAGATTACGCATGTATTGAAACAAATGGTTGGAGTATGAAAGTATTGAAGAAGAAACTGAATTTATTGAGCGAATAGCTATTGACGCTATTCATAGCCATAGCATGGCCGAATAGCTGCGTTAGCATTGCCGGTAAAATGTGCGGACCAAACGATCAGGACTTTCGCATCTTTTGACACTGGAGCAACTTAAATCCGTCGATTGGTAAGTGTTTGTTTCGCATTAAATGTGGGTGGAAGGAAACGTAATATAGTTGCAAATGCATCTACAGGTTATCCATACATCTCTGTACGATGTCTGCTTTAGCACCGCCGGTAAATAGCATGTTAGCATTGATTAGCGTAGCATGTTAGCACCGATTAGCTGGCAGTCAACATCAACAAAACTCACCTTTGAGATTCCGTTGACTATCGTTGCAAATGCATTTGCAGGTTATCCATACGTCTCTGTGCCATGTCTGCCTTAGCATCGCCGGTAAAATGTGGAGACACTCCAGCACATTCAATGGGGGTCTGGCGGCAGACACTTTCGCATCTTCGGGCCAGTGGTGCAACATGAATCCCTCCCTGTTAGTGTTGTTACACCCTCCGACAAAACACCGTCGAGGCATGATGTCTCCAAGGTTCCAAAAAATAGTCCAAAAAACGGAAAATAACAGAGCTGAGACCCGGTGTTTGTAATGTGTTGAAAATGAAAATGGCGGCTATATTACCTCTGCGACGTCACATTCTGACGTCATCGCCTCCAGCGCGATAAACAGAAAGGCGTTTGATTCGCCAAAATTCACCCATTTAGAGTTCGGAAATCGGTTAAAAAAATATATGGTCTTTTTTCTGCACCATCAAGGTATATATTGACGCTTACATAGGTCTGGTGATAATGTTCCCCTTTAAAAAAGTGATATCGTAACCGATATGAGACTATGACCATGTAATAAGTGACTATAGTAGAGACTTGACCAAACCACAGGTGTCTAAAATGCTATCCAGGGTATAGATATTTTTTCATTAACCCTCAGTATATTCTCAAACTGTAATATATTCATTATCCATAATAAATGTTATTAGATATGACACCAAATATGCTTTGTCAGCTACAGTATAACAAAAAACTAAGAACTAAATGTTGTGTGGGGATAGCTTAGCATATATTGACCTACATTGGACTGGTTCTTAGCATATTTCATGAAGTAAATGTGGCCCCTTGCATCTTTCAGTGGCCCTCAAGGGAAAATGTTTGGATACCCCTGCCCTAAACAATAACCAAAGTATACCTCAAGGGTGTGTTAACCTTGTTTATTGGTAGTTCTTACAGGTCCAGATGGTCAAAGCAGACTGCCTGTTGCATTGTAAATGAAGGGAAGGCGGAGAGGCAAGGACCAGTTTATAGCTAATATCATTAAATAAACCAATAAGAGGGAGATGACCATAAAGCCTGTACATAAACAAACAGGTCTCTTACTGTATTGCTTTTTAGGCCTGAGGCCAAATATTAATTGCTTTTTCAATCAACGAGCCGGATGACAAAAGAACAAGCAGGGTCTGCAATATTAACAGGAGTCGCGGCTGCAGAACCGTCAGCTTTGATAAAGCAATACTTCTTTTTTAATAAAGTGTCGTCCCGAGTGTGTAGATTTGAGCCAGACTCACAGTAAACATGGTGGTTTAACCCCGGCAACGGAACAAGGAAGTGCTATTGTGCACTTTATCTAGTCTTCACACATACAGTGTAACTCTCCACTTGTCCAACCTACTAGACAACATTACAGTCATCTTTCAACAGCAACATCATGCTAGGTTAGTCGACAGCAAGGAAATTCAACTAAAGTGTTTTGGGGGCCACATTTCCACAAAGCTAAGGACCGAGGAGCCAGACTTCGTCCTTTACTATCAATTTTATCTTGTATATTCTTGCTGATTATATTGTACCATATGTCCCGGAAAGAAATCTGCGTTCTAAGAACTCTTGCTTATTAGTGTTTACCAGAGCCCAAAAAAAGTCTGAGGGCGATTAAGCATTTTCTATTCGGGCTCCAGTACTCTGGAATGCCCTCCTAGTAACAGTTAGAAATGCTACCTCTGTAGAAGCATTTAAGTCCCATTTTAAAACTCAGTTGATCTGCTGTCTCTTTTCTGCTCTAGAGAAAAGATAACCTCTCTACCGTGGAGAGGTTATCAGGTGACCACAGATGAAGCCGCTAGATGTTCAAAGTCGAGGCCCAGGGTGGACCACTAATTTGTGCATCTGTTGGGGAGGTCTCTGCACTGCTGACATGTCTCCATCAAGATGATCCCCTGCTGGCCCCACTGTTGACTGGACTCTCACACTATTAACTAGATCCACTCGACATCCTTTGCATAGTCGCTCATGGGTGGGGTTCCCCACACCTGCGGTCCCGGCCAAGGTTTCTCATTATATCCCATTGGGTTGAGTTTCTTCTTGCCTTGATGTGGGATCTGAGCCGAGGATGTTGTTGTGGCTTGTGCAGCCCTTTGAGACAGTTGTGATTTAGGGCTCTATGAATGAACTTTGATTGATTGATATTCCAGGGAACCAATACAGTAGATATTTCATTTTGGTCTATTTATTTTGTCAGAGCTACAGTGTTGTTCTGCTGTTTTTTAAGCCATTCTGCAAAAATGTGACTCTCTCACAATTTGTTTTAGAACTGAACCCACATGCCGCTAGTTGAATAGCCCGAATAAGAGAGGACCTAAAATGGAACCTTGGGGAACACTCCGAGTATTTTGATTGATTTTTTTGATTGAAACTTTTATTAGTAGATTACACAGTACAGTACATATTCCGTACAATTGACCACAAAATGGTAACACCCGAATAAGTTTTTCAACTTGTTTCAGTCGGGGTCCACGTTAATCAATTAATGGTACAAATATATACTATCAGCATAATACAGTCATCACACAAGTTAATTATCAGAGTATATACATTGAATTATTTACATTGTTTACAATCCGGGGGGTGGGATGTGGAGGGGGTTGGGGCGGGGGTGTTAGGTTTGGTTGATATCAGCACTTCAGTCATCAACAATCTGCGTATAACTAAATAGATTGAACAAATGACTACTGACTGCATTTGAAGTAAACAAGCTTAATTACATAAATCACATTGCAAAAAAAAATGTGTAACTGCCAAAAAAAAGAGAGGACTTAAACGGATGCCTTGCGGAATGCCTCAGTCAAGTACATCACAAGTTTGTACCCCAGTGTTGTATGTTTGCTAGCAAGGTTAAAATGTCAATGCAAGGATCTGCCGATGTGTTTACAGTGGTCCACGTTCCTCTATAGAACAGGAGCACTCTCGTATTTTTTGGGAATTTTCTGCAAAAATGTTTGTCTCCCAAGATTTGAACTGACCTTGGGGGGCCAGAATAATTTCAATTTTGAGTCGGATTTGGTCCTGGGACCGCCACTTGACAAGCCCTGGTCGACAGTATTCGCTGAAAAAAAAAAAAAAAAAAAAAAAAAGATCAAATTCAGAACGCCTATGTTTGTTTCTGACGTTAACTGACTACCATGAATTGATTAACGTGGAGCCCCACTTAAACAAGTTGATAAATGTATTCGGGTGTTCCCAATTAGTGGTCAGTTGTACGGAATGTACTGTACTGTGCAATCTACTAATAAAAGTTTCAATCAATCAATCAAAAACTGACAGATAGACTTTATTTCAAGATGTGTAGCGAAGCCTGTTTTTTTGTTGTTTTTCTTCTTCAAAACTGTCATCCATGAAGTATTGGGTGTACATGTTTGTATCTAACACAATGCTTCTCAGTTATGGGGAAGAAGAAAATATTTTGCCTCCTCCTACTCTCTGTCTATATTTGTCTATAGAACTGTTATAATTACACCTCTGCATAACATTGTATATTTATTAACATTAACAGAAAACAAAAAATAAAGAAATATAGATCAACTTACAAAAAATAACGATTTCATAAACATTAATTTTAGTCCATAACAAAATAGATTCATACTTAATAAAGTTTCTTTAAAAAAAATGTACCGTAGTCATTATTTCAACTATAGAAACCTTTTTTTCCAACTTGAACCATTTAATACTGGAAAATAAAATACAACAAACTCAAATAATAAATTCAAATTGATCAGCAGCATTAAGTCTGGAACACAATATACAAAAAAAATTCAACCTAAAAAAAAATTGTGCTGATTTTATTTTTGAATCAAAATAAGTGCATTTGAAGCTTTTCAAAGAAGGTTACATGATACTGATAAAGCATGTTTCCTAGGGTGACATGTGCACCCCCACGTGTACCATGAATTGATTAACGTGGACCCCGACTTAAACAAGTTGAAAAACGTATTCGGGTGTTACCATTTAGTGGTCAATTGTACGGAATATGTACTGTACTGTGCAATCTACTAATACAAGTTTCAATCAATCAATCAATAAAAGAGTGGCACCCACCACTATTTTAGAGGAATTGATCTAACATAACACCATCGTTAAAAAATAGCTTCTACAAATGAGGGGACCTTCAAATGTGTGACATAAGGACCAGTAGGAAAAATCCTGGTCCTGCATAATGTTTGCATCTCTCGCTGTAAGCATTTAGAGAGGATCTGTTTGGGGGGCGGTCCAATCACAGATCTTTTATTGCCTTCCCCACTACTCTCATGGTGACTGAGCTGTCACCCATCAAAATGCAAATCCTGTAATCCCGCGTTTGCTAGGATACGAATACTGTAGTGCTCTTTGCAAAGCCTACAAAAAGACTATCGTATGTGTGCGTACTGTATATGACAAACTATCTATCTACCATATTGAGCCCTATAAACTCTGCCTAGCAACAAATGTCTGTAGAAACATGACCAAGAACAAGAATCCAAGCAATTCTCAATATCTTAGTTTTACATGGCTAAATGCCACTTAAATAAAGCACATCATTTTTAAAGCAACTCTCGTCATTGTACAAACTCTGTTTCCATATGAGTTGGGAAATTGTGTTAGATGTAAATATAAACGGAATACAATGATTTGCAAATCATTTTAAACCCATATTCAGTTGAATTTGCTACAAAGACAACATATTTGATGTTAAAACTGATAAACATTTTTTTTTTTTGCAAATAAACATTAACTTTAGAATTTGATGCCAGCAACACTTGACAAAGAAGTTGGGAAAGGTGGCAATAAATACTGATAAAGCTGGGGAATGCTCATCAAACACTTAATTGTAACATTCCACAGGTGGGCAGGCTAATTGGGAACAGGTAGGTTCCATGATTTGGTATAAAAGCAGCTTCCATGAAATGCTAAGTCATTCACAAACAAGGATGGGGCGAAGGTCACCAATTTGTAAGCAAATTGTTGAACAGTTTTAGAACAACATTTAGGGATTTTGCCATCTACGGTCCGTAAAATCATCAAAAGGTTCAAAGAATCTGGAGAAATCACTGCATATAAGCGATGATATTACGGACCTTTCATCCCTCAGGCGGTACTGCATCAAAAACCGACATCAGTGTGTAAAGGATATCACCACATGGGCTCAGGAACATTTCATAAAACCACTGTCAGTAACTACAGTTGGTCGCTACATCTGTAAGTGCAAGTTAAAACCCTACTTTGCAAAGCGAAAGCCATTTATCAACAACACAAAGGAATGCCGCCGGCTACGCTGTGCCCGAGCTCATATAAGATGGACTGATGCAAAGTGGAAAGGTGTTCTGTGGTCTGATGAGTCCACATTTCAAATTATATTTGGAAACTGTGGACGTGGTGTCTTCCGGAACAAAGAGGAAAATAACCATCCGGATTGTTATAGGCGCAAAGTTCAAAAGCCAGCATCTGTGAGGGTATGCGGGTGTATTAGTGCCCAAGGTATGGGTAACTTACACATCTGTGAAGGCACAATTAATGCTGAATGGTCCATACAGGTTTTGGAACAACATATGTTGTCATCCAAGCAACATTATCATGGACGCCCCTGCTTATTTCAGCAAAACAATGCCAAGCCACGTGTTACAACAGCGTGGCTTCATAGTAAAAGAGTGCGGGTACTTTCCTGGCCCGCCTGCAGTCCAGACATGTCTCCCATCGAAAATGTGTGGCGCATTATGAAGCGTAAAATACGACAACAACACCCTGGACTGTTGAACAACTTAAGCTGTACATCAAGCAAGAATGGTAAAGAATTCCACTTTCAAAGCTTCAACAATTAGTTTCCTCAGTTCCCAAACGTTTATTGAGTGTTGTTAAAAGAAAAGGTGATGTAACACAGTGGTGAACATGCCCTTTCCCAACTACTTTGGTACATGTTGCAGCCATGAAATTCTAAGTTAATTATTATTTGCAAAAAAAAAAACAAAGTTTATGAGTTTGAACATCAAATATCTTGTCTTTGTAGGGATGAAAGGTCCGTAATATCATCGCTTATATGCAGTGATTTCTCCAGATTCTTTGAACCTTTTGATGATTTTACGGACCGTAGATGGCAAAATCCCTAAATGTTGTTCTAAAACTGTTCAACAATTTGCTTACAAATTGGTGACCCTCGCCCCATCTTTGTTTGTGAATGACTTAGCATTTCATGGAAGCTGCTTTTATACCAAATCATGGAACCTACCTGTTCCCAATTAGCCTGCCCACCTGTGGAATGTTACAATTAAGTGTTTGATGAGCATTCCTCAACTTTATCAGTATTTATTGCCACCTTTCCCAACTTCTTTGTCAAGTGTTGCTGGCATCAAATTCCAAAGTTAATGTTTATTTGCAAAAAAAAAAAATGTTTATCAGTTTTAACATCAAATATGTTGTCTTTGTAGCAAATTCAACTGAATATGGGTTTAAAATGATTTGCAAATCATTGTATTCCGTTTATATTTACATCTAACACAATTTCCCAAATCATATGGAAACGGGGTTTGTAGTTTGTGTTTGCATTTTACAGTTTATTACATCCGGACACTAAGCCCATACCTTTTTATGCAGCGAGGTGCGAAAAATAACCCATTACAAAGATTGATTGATTGACATGTCGGCTCCTATGGTGTGTGTGTGTGTGTGTGTGTGTGAATGTGTGTGTGTGTGTGTGTGTGTGTGTGTGTGTGTGTGTGTGTGTGTGTGTGTGTGTGTGTGTGTGTGTGTGTGTGTGTGTGCGTGTGTGTGTGTGTGTGTGTGTGTGTGTGTGTGTGTAAAGATGACAGCCAGAAATCCACAGACAGCCTGTCAGCTTAGGTTTACTATATAGGGGACATTTTAATGTCTTCATCAGTGGCTGCACAGCTTCAAACATATAAATAAAATAAAATAGACTTGATGTCTGCGAGACATGTGACAACTTTATTTCCTTTCCCAAAGTCGTCTTGCTGGGGGCTCTTTGTCAGACTGTGCTGGAAATGATTCGATAGCAGGACGAGGCTTAGTCAGTGAGCGTTGGATAAGCAAATAAATTATTTATGAGGAAATATTTACCTTTTTTTTTAATTCTGAATGCACATATGCGAATTGATAGTAAGCAAATATCATAAAATGTCAATTTGTTCAAGAGGCAATTTCTAGGTCAAATGTTAACATTCCTACTTGTCATGTGAGTATAGAAAGTTCTTTCCGTCCATCCATTTTCTACCGCTTGTCCCTTTTGGGGTTGCGGGGGGTCGCTTGTGCCTATCTCAGCTGCATTCGGGCGGAAGGCGGCGTACACCCTGGACAAGTCGCCAGCTCATCGCAGAGTATAGAAAGTTCACGGCTGTTAATATATATTCAGTTCATAAGGATTTAGCAGGTTTTGTTTGTGATTGTTGCAGCCTAAAATGCCAGATTTTTCCAGTAATTTGAGGCAAATGTTTTTTATTGAATCAACGTGTAATTTTATGAATTTTTTTTAAATCTATGTTTTATCATTGCGTAATATTAGTGTTAGTAAATGAGAGATTGTGAGGGATTACATCTACAAACCCTGTTTCTATATGAGTTGGGAAATTGTGTTAGATGTAAATATAAACGGAATACAATGATTTACTAATAAATTTCAACCCATATTCAGTTGAATATGCTACAAAGACAACATTTTTGATATTCAAACTGATATACTTTTTTGTTCTTGCAAATAATCATTAACTTTAGAATTTGATGCCAGCAACACGTGACAAAGAAGTTGGGAAAGGTGGCAAAAAATACTGATAAAGTTGAGGGATGCTCATCAAACACTTATATGGAAAATCCCACAGGTGTGCAGGCTAATTGGGAACAGTTGGGTTCCATAATTGGGTATAAAAGCAGCTTCCATGAAATGCTCAGTAATTCACAAAGAAGGATGGGGTGAGGGTCACCACTTTGTAAGCAACTTGTTGAACAGTTTTAGAACAACATTTCTCAACGAGTTATTGCAAGAAATTTAGGAATTGTACCATCTACAGTCCGTAAAATCATTGAAAAGTTCAGAGAATCTGGAAAAATCACTGCACATAATCTATGATATTACGGACCTTTGACCCCTCAGGCGGTACTGCATGAAACACCGACATCAGTGTGTAAAGGATATCACCACATGGGCTCAGGAACACTTCATAAAACCACTGTCAGTAACTACAGTTGGTCGCTATATCTGTAAGTGCAAGTTAAAACTCTACTATGCAAAGCCAAACCCATTTATCAACGATACCCTGAAACGCCGCCGGTTTGGCTGGGCCCGAGCTCATCTAAGATTGATTGATGCAAAGTGGAAAGGTGTTCTGTGGTCTGACGAGTCCACATTTCAAATTCTATTTGGAAACAGAGGAAGTGGTGTCCTCCAGAACAAAGAGGAAAATAACCATTCGGATTGTTATAGGCGCAAAGTTCAAAAGCCAGCATCTGTGATGGTATTGAGGTGTATTAGTGCCCAAGGCATGGGTAACTTACACATCTGTGAAGGCACCATTAATGCTGAAAGGTCCATACAGGTTTTGGATCAACATATGTTGTCATCCAAGCAACGTTATCATGCACGCCCTTGCTTATTTCAGCAAGACAATGCCAAGCCACGTGTTACAACAGCGTGGCTTCGTAGTAAAAGAGTGCGGGTACTTTCCTGACCAGCCTGCAGTCCAGACATGTCTCCCATCGAAAATATGTGGCGCATTATGAAGCGTAAAATACAACAGCGGAGACCCCGGACTGTTGAACGACTGAAGCTCTACATAAAACAAGAATGGTAAAGAATTCCACTTTCAAAGCTTCAACAATTAGTTTCCTCAGTTCCCAAACGTTTATTGAGTGTTGTTAAAAGAAAAGGTGATGTAACACAGTGGTGAACATGTCCTTTCCCAACTACTTTGGCACGGGTTGCAGCCATGAAATTCTAAGTAAATTATTTTTTGCAAAACAAAATAAAGTTAATGAGTTTGAACATCAACTATCTTGTCTTTGTAGTGCATTCAATTGAATATGGGTTGAAAAAGATTGGCAAATCATTGTATTCCGTTTATATTTACATCCAACACAATTTCCCAACTCATATGGAAACGGGGTTTGTCACATGTAAATGCTTTGTCTTTGCTAGGTCAGCATTGCAAATAAAACCCTTTTTTTACAGTCTTACCCTGAACAAAGAAAGGTGAACTAAATGTGCAAATACACGTTAACTAGGAAGTACATGCATATATATACTACAAAACCCAAAACTAGTGAAGTTGCCACGTTGTGTAATTTGTAAATAAAAACAGAATACAATGATTTTCAAATCCTTTTCAATTTATATTCAATTGAATACACTGCAAAGACAAGATATTTATTGTTTGATCTGAGAAACATATATTTTTATTTTTTTTGCAAATAATCATTCACTTAGAATTTAATGGCAGCAAAATACTGCAAAAAAAGTTGGCACAGGTTATTTTTACCACTGTGTTACATGGCCTTTCCTTTTAACAACACTTAGTAAACGTTTGGGAACATTTGGCAACTTCTGTCACAGTTATTTGGTGTCGAACCCCAAGATGCAGAGAAGGAGGCAGGCATTTGGTAAGTAAACATGATTTAATTAAATACCAAGACAAAAACAAAACCAATAGGGTACAAACAAAAACCGCACACATGGGCGGAATAACAAACTAAGGGTCTTTAGCATAGAAGCTAGCAAGAAACAAAAAAGGACCTAGCGTGGAAGCTAGCGGGTAGCAAACAGGAAAAACTGGAAATGGCTAATGCTAACAGAAACAGCTTACCGCTACGACGACCAGGACAAAATGTAGCACGACAGGTAGTAGCTGTAACAAAACGACACGACAAGAGCGACATGTGGCAACGACAATACAAATGACAATACAATGATCCAGCACCTGACACAAGACAAAGCAGGTACAAATAGGAGCGGGCTGATTGGCAACAGGTGTGGCCAGGTGCCAATCAGCCGCAGCTGAGGAGGAACACAGCACTCAGGGAACAAGACAAGAAGCTGACAAAATAAGAGCACTAGACAGGAACTAAGGACAGGAAATACTAAACACAGAGGAAACAGACAAATGCAGAGGAAAAAACTAAAACATAGACAAACTGTCAGTGGAAAGCCTGACAACTTCACTGATTTTAGGTTTTGTACATTACCCAGAAGGCTTAGTAGATCTGAGTTACGTGGGGGGATGTCGATTGTGCCGTTTAAACAATAAAGAGATTATATATTGTAAAATCTTCGACACAAGAAACAAACATTAGTTTTGATTAGAGTTGACGTGTGTTTTTGTGAGACGCTTAGAGCACTAATTGGCGAAAATGATGCTGATTGGCCAAAATGTTCGGAAAGTTGCGAGGTTGAGTATCATTTCCGGAGATTGGGTTGATTTGCGTGAATTGGTGTGATTTCTTGGAAGGACCGAATAATGTAAAAAAAGACAAAAAACGATGATAACGAAGGCTAATACAAAGACATTGCGCATTGCAGACTTATTCAAGTGTAAAAAGAACATGACCACTTCAATACATAAACCACTAAAACACTTTGTCTTCCATAGTTGAGGCTGACCTTTTGTTTAGAAATATGTGTTCCAAAAAATTCAACGAAAAATCAAAAAACCACAGAACTGAGGTCATGGTGACACAATGAGGTTCTTTGCAATACACGTTTTGCATCATGTCATGGTTTACCGTAGTTTTGTAGAAAAAGCCACAAAACGCCAAAGAAAAAGCATGAGATTAGCCATTAACTTTATTTAACAATATGCTAATATTGTTGAATAAATTATACGACATTGAGAGGCATATTTTTCTCAAAATGTGTGTCGGACTATTGATCTTAGAGGGTCCCTGATGTTCCACTGGTTATTGTGGGTCTCAATTCAACATTGAGTTATCGGTGCCAATCCAAAAAGAGATCCATCATTGCAAATGCAACACAAAACTCGCTGCTTTGTGTGCTTAAACTCAATTTCTCAGGTACAATTCCCTCAGGTAAGCCAAAGCCCTGAGTCATTTTACAGAACTCTCACATCAAATCAACCACAGCTAGCAAAATATCCCAAGTAACAGCACTCGTTTCATGACCCAGAAACAAAACAAAGTGCAAAATAAATCTCCCAGACTAAATTTAGAAGTCATTAGGAAAATGAAAAATGGCTGCCGTTTGCCAGCAGTAGAAAATACAATAAAAATTGCTCGGAGAAAAGTGCTAAAAAAATCGTAGCGACCTATGTCCATTTGGAAGTCGGCTACTTTCAATCCAACTGGTGTCACGGTCTGATCTGTCCACACATTCGCAAAGAATATTGTATGTCACTTCAACGTTTTTTGTTTTTATGTTACAGTTTGTATATATATATATATATATGATATGTATGTAACATTTCTGCGTTGCTATTATTAACCTACAATGGCATTCTTTTTTTTGTATTGTTTCAGTTTCGTAAATTCACCAAAACTTAACCGTGGAGTTATTGAGCTCTTTGGGAAGCTAGCTTCCACGGCTAGTGGGTCCATGATGATGACTCCTATTTGGAAAAAATTAAGGTATGTAAATAAACATTAACAAAATCTGTTGTACGAGTGTTTTGTTTTACAAGCTCTGTCGTAAGTCAAGGTATGACCGTGTAAGCTAACTCCCCTGACACAACATAATATATGTAAATAAACATTTGCAAAATCTGTTGTCTCACTACATATATCTACGGTTTATAATCCGGTGCGGCCAATATATGGACAAATATTTATTTCCACTAAAATTTGGTGGGTGCAGCTTAAGCACTCTAAGCACTATACTTTAAAGCAGTGGTTCTTAACCTGGGTTCGATTGAACCCTAGGGGTTCGGTGAGTCGGCCTCAGGGGTTCGGCAGAGGTCAAAACACACCCGACTCATCGTCTCAATAAAATCTTCTCCCTATCGGCGTATTACAGATACAGCGAAAGCAGAAATCTGACTGATTTGCAGCTGTGTAATATGTTGTGAGTTTATGCAGTCTAGAGTGAGTTTAGTGTTGGTTTTGTTCTTTGAACAAGGTGATGATAATGCACGATTCATTTTGTGCACCAGTAAAAAAACCTGGTAACATTTGAGTATGGGGGACACATTCACCATTAATTAGTTGCTTATTAACATGCAAATTAGTAACATACTGGCTCTTAACTAGTCATTATTAAGTACTTATTAATGCCTTATTCGGCATGGCCTCATTATAACCCTAACCCTCTAACCCTTACCAAATAACTCCAAATTAAGTCTTTGTTACTTCGAATATGTTCCCTCTAGTGTCCAAAAACCTGTAAATTAAGTCTTTGCTACTTCGAATATGTTCTCCATACTAAAGTGTTACCAAAAATACATAACTTTGTCTTGAATTCAAAAAAAAAAGAAGGGTTCGGTGAATGCGCATATGAAACTAATGGGGTTCGGTACCTCCAACAAAGTTAAGAACCACTGCTTTAAAGGCCTACTGAAACCCACTACTACCGACCACGCAGTCTGATAGTTTATATATCAATGATGAAATATTATCATTGCAACACATGCCAATACGGCCGGTTTAATTTACTAAATTGCAATTTTAAATTTCCCGTGGAGTTTCTTGTTGAAAACGTCGCGGAATGATGACGCGTGCGCGTGACGTCACGGACTGTAGAGGACATATTAGCGCAGCACCATTTGCGGCTAAAAGTTGTCTCTTTTCATCGCGCAATTACACAGTATTCTGGACATCTGTGTTGCTGAATCTTTTGCAATTTGTTCAGTTAATAATGGAGAAGTCAAAGTAGAAAGATGGAGTTGGGAAGCTTTAGCCTTTAGCCACACAAACACACGGTGATTCCTTGTTTAAAATTCCCGGAGGTGAAGCTTTACTATGGATCAGAACGGTCAACCACTTGTCAACCGGCAGGTTTCGGTGAGAAAATTGTGGTAAAAAGTCGCCTCTTACCGGAGATCAGCTGAGCTTACGCCGTCCATGCAGCTGCCGTCGACTTCCCTCAGAGACTGGCCTCAAGACACCGGTGGACACACTCCTCCGACTATCAGGTACTATTTAATCTCACTAAAACACTAGCAACACAATAGAAAAATAAGGGATTTCCCAGATTTATCCTAGTAAATGTGTCTAAAAACATCTGAATCCGTCCCAATGCAATCGCCTTTTATTTTTCTAGTCCTTCGCTATCAATATCATCATCCACAACTCTTTCATCCTCGCTCAAATTAATGCGGAAATTGTCGTTTTCTCGATCCGAATAGCTCTTGCTGCTGGAGGCTCCCATTATAAACAATGTGAGGACGTGAGGAGCCCTCACCCTTGTGACGTCATTGTCTGCAACTTCCGGTAAAGGCAAGGCTTTTTTATCAGCACCAAAAGTTGCAAATTTTATCGTGGATGTTCTCTACTAAATCCTTTCAGCAAAAATATTGCAATATCGCGAAATGATCAAGTATGACACATAGAATGGACCTGCTATCCCTGTTTGAATAAGAAAATCTCATTTCAGTAGGCCTTTAAGCCAGGGGTCGGGAACCTTTTTGGCTGAGAGAGCCATACAAGCCAAATATTTTAAAGTATTTCCGTGAGAGCCATATAATACTTTTTTTTAAAGACTGAATACAATTAAATGCGTGCATTTTTAAGTAAGACCAACATTTTTACAGTATAATATCTCTCTTATTCTTTTTAATAACATTGTTATTCTGAAGCTAACCAACAATAAATAAAATACTTCTTACTATTAATGCGACTTCTTGAACCGGATGGATGGATTAAAATGCATGAGAAGGTTTTATAATTTTAACATCATTTTTGACACTTTGATTACCAGCGGAATTATTCATTACTTATCGTGTTAAGCAATGTCAGCTAAGATTTATCTGAGAGCCAGATGCAGTCCTCAAAAGAGCCACATCTGGCTCTAGAGCCATAGGTTCCCTACCCCTGCTTTAAGCACTCTATAGGCTGAAAAATACGGTAAAAGTTTTTTTTTCTTTTTAGAATCAATCAATCAATCAATGTTTACTTATATAGCCCTAAATCACTAGTGTCTCAAAGGGCTGCACAAACCACCACGACATCCTCGGTAGGCCCACATAAGGGCAAGGAAAACTCACACCCAGTGGGACATTGGTGACAATAATGACCCAGTGGGACGTCGGTGACAATGATGACTATGAGAACCTTAGAGAGGAGGAAAGCAATGGATGTCGAGCAGGTCTAACATGATACTGTGAAAGTTCAATCCACAATGGATACAACACAGTCGCGAGAGTCCAGTCCACAGTTACATGTTAAAATCGTGGAGTTTTGGGAGGGCCAAGCACGACAAATAATTGATTTTAGTTCATTTCAAATGAAAGTTGAATTGAGATACAGGTGTTTGGTTTTACAAGCTCTGTCATAAGTCGAGGTATGACTGTGTAAGCTAGCTCCCCATAATATCAATCATCCATCCATCCATCCATTTTCTACCGCTTATTCTCTTTCGGGGTCGCGGGGGGCGCTGGCGCCTATCTCAGCTACAATCGGGCGGAAGGCGGGGTACACCCTGGACAAGTCGCCACCTCATCGCAGGGCCAACACAGATAGACAGACAACATTCACACTCACATTCACACACTAGGGCCAATTTAGTGTTGCCAATCAACCTATCCCCAGGTGCATGTCTTTGGAAGTGGGAGGAAGCCGGAGTACCCGGAGGGAACCCACACATTCACGGGGAGAACATGCAAACTCCACACAGAAAGATCCCGAGCCTGGATTTGAACCCAGGACTGCAGGATCTTCGTATTGTGAGGCAGACGCACTAACCCCTCTGCCACCGTGAAGCCCAATATCAATCATATTTTGTGCTTTTGTCAGTTAGCATCCTACGTCATCAGCCATCATAGAATGAAATTTACTGAAATTCCACCAACTCCTGTACATCCAACCACATTCCTTTTTAACATATTCCCAATTCTCAAGGCCGACCTCATTAACCTGCCATCCAAGACCTCTGCACGTCCGTCCCTTGAACTGAGCCTACAATAATTAATACATTCATGGATCTTTTTAAGTATTCACTTTGCTCTGACGGCCACGCCATGGTATTTCTTCGACATGTGTACAAGTGCATCGCTGATATAATAAAGCGAGCCAGCCGAGCCACTGTAAAACATACAAGATAGGGGACAATTTCTCCTGTCAGTCCGCACAACTTTGTTGACTTTCTCCTGACAAGCAAAACACTGAGCTCTCTTTTATCCATCAGGCGTGTGGCCGTCACCTCAAGGCTCACTATGAAATATAAATGGACACCTCTGATGTGAAGGGGGACGTGGAAGGATTACTGATCTGATTGTGTGTGTGTGGTCTCCATGCATCTGCCCGTGTATGGAAATGAGTATAACATACATTCACTGTACCATTACGCAGTTTGATCAATGTGCTTATTGTCTGTCTTCCTGTGTTGTCCATAAAAAAACAGAAAGCAAATGTGAATATAACAAAATAATAAGCATGTGCACGCAGTGGGCATAGTGGCAGGGTCCTAACTGGTTGTTAGAGTGTCAGCTTTTTGGCTCAGTGCAGGAATAGATCTAATCTCAGGTGTCTGATGTTGGCTGAGGAAGTGTGACATTTCCTCCCGTTTGCTTTTTTGGCTCTGGGCAGCTCTGTGACCCAATAATGTCTTCCTGTGTCACACGATGTGGCGTGCTGGACGAGGCAGGTGGATGACACTTTTTTGGGGGCAACGAATATAAAATAGGGGATGGAAGGCAAGAAAGAAAGAAGGAGGACCCTTAGCGTCATTGATTTACTTTCATAAAGATCGAATATGTTTTGGCTTTCTTTGGCATCGTGCTACCTTTTCAACCAATTACGTCACCCACTTTGACAAAACTCCTTCTGCCAAGCCCCTAGAAAATCCAGATTTACTGCCTTTTACCCTGATTTTGTGACGCTTGCTGGGCATGGTGGTGATGGTGCTTCTTCCAAGATGCAGTTCGGGCTCGGACACAGTGTAAAGGTAAGAAATGCTGGTTTATTTAAACTAAAAACAGACTAAGAACAGAAACACTTGTGCTAGGCAGAAAAGACAAACCAAAAGCCCTAGCATGGACGCTAGGGAACTAAACACAGGAATAGCGTGGAAGCTAACAAGTACCAAACGGATTTACCAAAGCCGCGAGATAGCGTCTTCACTTTGTTGTGGGAAACAAGGCTAGGATGCGAGATCGAAACTACGGAAAAGGCAGGCTTAAATAAGGGACAGTAATTTACAACAGGTGTGCGTCAAAAGCAAGGAACAGGTGAAACTTATAGGTAACCATGGTGACAGAATTAACTAGGAAGTGCACAAACAAAGTCAAAAGTCCACACAACAAACGATCCCGGCAGCGGATCGTAACAGATTTGACATGACATACTGACTTTTAAAAACAGGTGGGCCTCAATGTTTTAGTTGATATTTTTTTTTAATAAACCTCTGAGCTTTAAAAAAATAACGCAGCAAAACAAAAACACGTGTCAAGAGACTAAGGCCACTTCTACACTATTGTTATCCAGTGTAAATCCCACCGAACCTTGTCCTTGTCCACACACATACAATGCTCGTTTAAGACCCCCTAACCCCACTCCGTTCGCCGGTGCAACACGACCTAGTGCGCATGCGCGGAAAATGTGCACGTCATAGTCACATCCAGTGTAGCTTTGTGTGCAAGTTCTTAAATTTAACTTATCTGAACAATATCCAGTGTGGAATATGGAATCCAGTGTGGAATCTAGAATCCAGTGTGCTGTTGGGCCCTATTGTAGTGAATCACACCTGAGCCATCATAAATTTATCAAATCTGTAATGGACACGTGAAAGTAAACAATGTGATAAAGAATATTTTACATCAATCAATCCAGGGATTTAGATATTTGGTCAGGACACTCCTCACTAATTTGCCTTCACCTTCATTGTCCATTAGTTTTTGTTGACTTTATATACTCTGGACCTAGACATTGAGTCAGCGACATACATGGCGGACAACAACTGATACAGTCTGCTTTGCCAGTGTTAGAATAATTATGTATATATTATCAAGCAACTTTTATGCTTAAGGGCCGTTGCTATAATTATTGTCAATTGTGCTGAAGTGGTTTTTTCTTTGTCTGTGCAAAGCTGGCAATCCAAAAGATTGCAAACCAGCCTGGTATCAGTGTCTGTGTCCAGGAACGGCCTGCTGACTGCCAAGGCCGAACACCGCCGTGACGCAGACAGAACAGAGACAAGGCAATATCACCAGCGTCAACACATTTGCATTTTTGTATAATCATACATTGTGTTCAACTGGAGTTGTCAAGATTACCCCCTTCGCTCAGCGACAGCTTCAGTGATGTAAACAGAGACCTCCCAAATAGATAGAGGAAGCACGCGGGCTGGACTTTTAGAACATAGTTTGGATCTGTATCTAGAATACAGACCAAAACACGTGTCTCCTCATTGAGCCAAATTGAACTCTGTCTCTGCATGATTCCTTGCTTCTCGTCTGTTTAATAGATGTCATCAGTGTTTAAACCTGACACCAGTCCAAAAGCGTAGTAGTCTTCCCTTGTCAGCCAGGTAATAGAAAGCACACGCTACCTTTTTTTTTTTTATAACATCCACGAGAGCATTCTTGTTGTCTCCCCTTCGACAAATGGAAAAAGTTTTTCGGTGAGTAGAATCACAGCTGACCTGGACTTTCGAAATTTGTCTGAGATGTGTTTTATCCGAAATAGCTGCAATCGCGTGTTTTCTTCTCTGAAGGTATTGATATTTGATTTCCACAAGCGTCTTTACAGACGGAAGGAGAAACGCGGGCATGTCTGGATGACTCGCCTCCATATTTCCAGTGGTTAGCTCCAAGTTCCAAAACCGCTTTATCATGAAGCTGGTTGTGGCGCGCTCTTTCTGACCTCACTTTCTTTGTGGGGCGCGGTCTTTCTAGTGTCATTTACTCTCCAAACAAAGTTTTTAAACGATCAATGAGTCCATACAAAGCTAAGAGCCGGACATTCAAAAAATAGACAGCGCACTTACCCATGTAGAAAATAATCCAAGGAGGGTGACCTTAAACGATGAATTAGTGTGGCCGAAACGGGGTTTAGGCTCAATAATTATTCGCTTAAGGGGTTAACAGGTTTAGTGTCAAATCTTAATCTTACAATCTCTTAATCTTAAAGTCAAATCTCAATCTTAACCACAAAATTGTGACGCAAGGATTATCTGTGTCACTTGCTTTGATTTACAGGCATGTGAAATTTTCCCAAAAAATCCACGTTTTTAAACATTCATTACTGTGTCAAAATATCCCTTTTGCGTAAAAAAAAAAAAAAAAAAAAAAAATCAATAAAAATGTCATGACGGGGGTCGCATGTTAATGCACCGATAGTTTTCCCTGGATGCAGACGGAACTCCGGAGGCATTGTGCAGATAAAACAATGATTTATTTACCATAAATCAGTCAGGCAGGAATACAAAAATATAGGAAGTGTGCCGATAGCGCGGGAAGCTATGGCAAGGCAAAAGGAAAAGCTTAGCATGGCAAACAAGCCAACATATGGCAAAGCTTAGCTCAGGAATCAAAAGGCAAACACATGTAACTTTTTGCATTGAGCAAACAAGACAGCCAGACTGAGTGTGGCGAAAGGCAAGAATAAATAGCTCTCTGATTAGTGCCCGGGAGCAGGTGAGCGTCCCAAACACTAATCAGAGACAGGTGAAAATAATCAGCACCCATGGCAACTAAAATACAAACCAAGAGGTGTTGAAAACAGAACTAAGGGAGTCAAACTAAAATAAAACATGATCCGGGCAACGGATCAAGACAGTAACCAACCCCCCTTAAGTAAAAATTCCAGATGTCCCCAGAAAAAACAAAGAACAAGTTCAAAAGTCACGGGAGGACGGAGGGAGGACTTGGTGGTGGGTCGCCAGGCCTAGAGTCCCCGAATCCACTGAGAATGAGTCAAGTGACAAAGAAATAAAACAACATTTGTTGAAAGCTCTCCTCACCCGCAAGTACTCGCTGTTCCTCTTGCCTAAACGCCGCACTGAGTCGCAGGACAAGCTAATATTGTCACACCTATGGATCTTGTTTTGTCATGTTATGTTTTTGTTTTTGGACTCTTGTTTCCCGTTTTACACTTCCTGGTTTTGTTTTTCCATAGTAACCCATTATTTTCCACCTGGTCTCCAAGTCACGCCCAGCCCTCAGTCCCACACCTGTTTCTAATCATCATAGCTGCTATTTATATCATTCTGTTTCTGTCCTCGTCCTGGGAACTTTGCTATTTGCATTCTGCTTCATGCCCTCACGCACCCTCAATTACCTTGCAATCCATGCCCCTTGTACCTGTCACAGTAAGTTTTTTTTGTGTTAGTTATTCATAGTTTTGCCACAGTGCAAGTTTAAGTTAGTTCATTGTCTTTCATGCCAACGAGCAGTTGTTTTGTTTTCCTGATTGTATTTTTGTAGCCAAGTTTTATACCTCTTTGTGAGCGCCCTTGGTTTGTTTATTTTTGTATTTAGAATCCCAATAAAACATCATGTACCTTAATTCATGCCTGGCTCGTCCCATATTCCCTCTGCGTCGAAGGAGCACACTCAATCCATGTCCTAGGTTGACAAATATGATTAGCAGCAAAGTAGACAGCCATTAACGTTGTAGCTCTGAAAGCGAATGGAGGTGTAAGCTAGCCAGGTGGTTAGCTAACTAAGCAAGCTTGCATCAGTGTTTCAAAAGAATAACAAGAAAACAAGTTAAGACCATGGTTGAGAGGACCAAAACAAGCTCTCTAGTTAGCTAACCAGCTACTTGTTGTTGCCTTCGTTCGCTCTCCGAGCCACAACACTGACAGCTGTCCACTTTGCTGTTAATCAAACTCAGGGTAATTACAATGTCTAGAATATGTATTTGTAGCCAGCGAGAATGTATATTTTTGACGTGACAGATGTAAACAGAGGTCACTGGAAGTATGTTACCCAAGGGGGCGTGTCTACTGAATAGAGTTGCGTAATGGGAAACTTTTGCTGAGTTCTTTGCATGCATGTTGTAGAATTTTACATTAAAATTTAAATGATAATATTTATTGTAAATTTCAGTATTTACTAAAAAAGCCTAAAAATTCTGTGGTACATTACATGGGGCATTTAAGTGTCAAAAACATCCAAAAGGGGTTGGTAAATGAGAATAAATCAAAAGGTAAAACAGTGTGGAAATGAACCCAATAGCAAGAAATGTAGTCTTGATTTTCCAAAAATGTATTTCGGGGTTTGCGTGGCAACACTTTGTGCTGATAGAAATGTTCCCTATTTCTTTCACAAAGGGTACCGTATTTTTCGGACTGTAAGGCGCACTTAAAATCCTTTCATTTTCCCAAAAATCGACAGTGTGCCTTATAACCCGGTGCGCCTTATGTACGGAATAATTTGGGTTGTGCTTACCGACCTCGAAGCAATTTTGTTTGGTACATGGTGTAATGAGAAGTGTGACCAGTAGATGGTAGTAAGTATAGGAGATACATGTAGACTGCAATATGACGCCAGTAAACAACACCAAAACTATAAATGTTTAGTTGAAAATAAAGAACATTAAATAAAAAACTCAAAAATCTGTCAAAATGTTTTAGTATGACTTTGAAGCCACACCGCTTGATGGATTGTCGGCCCATTACGGCTACCGTAGTCAGAGATACAAGTATTTCTATGGTGTGTGTATAAGGACCGCAAAATGGCACCCATTAGCAGACATATTATTTGGCCTTTTGTTTAACAATATTTTGCAAAACCAACTTTTCTTACCTTCTGGTACCTGCTGTTTTGTGTTTTATGATATGCATAGGTCCTGAAAATTTGAGCCACTGTTGTCCGTGCCGATGCCGTACTCGATAAACTTCTTCTTTTTCTGGTTATGAGACATTCATAATAATAATAATAATGGATTAGATTTATATCGCGCTTTTCTATTGTTAGATACTCAAAGCGCTCACAGTGAAGTGGCAACCCATCATTCATTCACGCCTGGTGGTGGTAAGCTACATTAGTAGCCACAGCTGCCCTGGGGTGGACTGACGGAAGCGTGGCTGCCAGTTTGCGCCTACGGCCTCTCCGACCACCACCAATCATTCATTCATCATTCATTCACCAGTGTGAGCGGCACCGGGGGCAAAGGGTGAAGTGTCCTGCCCAAGGACACAACGGCAGCGATTTGGATGTCCACAGGTGGGAAGCGAACCTGCAACCCTCAGGTTTTTGGCACGGCCGCTCTACCCACTACACCATGCCGCCCCTGATTCATGATTCATCCTCCACTGTTGTCATTTCTAAAAAAAGAAGTGTAAAGTTCTTATTTATATCTGTCAGTAAACTCGCCATAAAAGCGCCAAAACATACCGGTGTAGTGACTTTACATAATTCACCAAAGGAACTTTAGTTATTAGAGAGTTCCGGTCGGACGTTTTTTCACGGGACACATTTCCGGCGTTGTGGCACTAGTGAGACAGGGATGAGGAGATGCTGCTCCGTTGTTGATTTAAGTAAAGTCCGAATGTCATTAATATGAAGATACAGGTGATGGAATTCCTGCTGGGCAGTGCTGCCTGACGCACCTCCTCCAGTACCTTTGACAGGTGTGCTATGACACCCCACTGAACACCTCTGTGGGCATAAATGGGTCATCAGCTGGGGACCACCATTCATTAACGTTTCGCTCCTTTAACCCCAGAACGTCTCATGGTGGCGGAGCGATGGCAGGGATGTCTCTCTGCCACCCCCTGCTGATGCCCTAGGTGTTTGCACCCCAACTTTTATTGTTCCTCCTTAGCCACAGCCAGAAGCTGCCTTTGTCCGCCTCCTCCGCCAGCTCTTTCATGGCTTTCCGATGCCCCACTCCTGTGCATCCAATGTCTCAGAGAAGGCGGGCAGTTGAGGAACCAATGAAGCCCTTACACCCCACTTCCACAGGCCAGATGATGGCTTTCCAGCCAGCCTCCCTGCACTCTGCTGCCAGGTCAGAGAACTTGGCTCGCTTCCGCTCATAAGCAGCCTCCAACCCTCCCTCCCAGGGGACAGTGAGCTCGACCAGAAGAACCGTCTTGCAAGCCTCTGACCAGAAGACCAGGTCTGGCCGTAGCGATGTTTCGACGATCTCCCTGGGGAACTGGAGCTGCTTCCCCAGGTCAACCCTCATGCTCCACTCATTTCCTGGTGAGAGAAGTCTCGCTGTAGATCTCTGGTGGGGGGGTTTAGCACCCTCTCACGCCCTTGCGAACTGGATCTGATGTTTGGCTGGAACGGAAGGTCTGCAGTTAGCTCCATCTTTTACACTCCTTGCACGCTACATCAATACAACAAAGATGACGGGGAGAAGACGCTGCCAAAGGTGAGCCACGTAAATAAAACCGCCGAAAAACGGCGCATCCTGAAACGACTGTCAGAAAGCGGCTTGAAAACGGTCTGTAAAACATAATCTATGCAACATTTTCAACAGATAATCCCTTTTACATATTATGTAGACCACAAGATAGTGTTTTCTATTTAGAAAAAAATTATATGACCCCTCTAATATGCCTTTTGTATGTAAAAAGACCGAAATAGACCTGCTCATCAGCAGTGCGCTTTACAATCCGGTGCGCCCTATGGTGCGAAAATACGGTACTCACATCCCTGGATCAAGCTTTAAGTTTTTTTGCCATTTGTGTGGCTTTAGAGATGTACTTGTCCTGAACATCATTTTATCATTCTGCCAAATGAAATTATAAATAGCAACATGGTTGTACTCTTACTGTATAGTCATGTGCAAACACAAATGATCCGAAAAGACAGAATATGCGCTAAAACAGAGAGAGATCTTTGCTTAATAGCGGCAGTCGTATTGAGAGTCGTGGAGGAGCTTCTAGTCTGCAGGAGTGTTTCCGGCTGAAATGCTTTGTGCTGCCATTTGGGAAAGGCAGTAAAAATGAGAAACGTTATTGTCATGCTAATGCATCATCGATGACTGACTGCCTGCGTGTGCGTGTGTGTGTGTGTGTGTGTGTGTGTGTGTGTGTGTGTGTGTGTGTGTGTGTCATAACTGATAAGCGGATCGCTCAGGTTTGAATAGCCCGTCAGAACCACACCATGCCCTCAATTCCTTTTACGCCGACATCATTTCTCTCTGATGGCAGCTCCTATTTAGTGCTTTCCCTCGCCTCACTTTTTTTTTTAAATGATAAGAGTAACGATTCTTCCCAATAGAATCATCGAGAAAACAGCAACGAGCTTGTCTATTGCTAAACACAGACTTCATAACGTCACTTGTTCATTAAGTCACTGAAGGCCTACGGCCTACATTTCCAGTGGTTTTCCCATGGGGCATTGTGTTACTATGGGGGCGGTTTAGCTCGGTTGGTAGAGTGGCTGTGCCAGCAACTTGAGGGTTCTAGGTTCGATCCCCGATTCTACCATCCTAGTCACTGCCGTTGTGTCCTTGGGCAGGACACTTTGCCCACCTGCTCCCAGTGCCACCCACACTGGTATAAAAATGTAACTTATATATTGGGTTTCACAATGTAAAGCGCTCTGAGTGACTAGAGAAAAGCGCTATATAAATATACTTCACTTCACTACTACACAAATGGCCGCCACATACCAAGTCTGCTCGTGTTAATCCGTTGGCTATTTGTACAAGGTTTGAGGTGTTGAACTATGTTCCAGAAGAAATTTACTTTGAGATAACTGATATTGTAAATTGTCGTTGTCAAGGTTGGGTACCGAATTTATTTGCATTGACCAAATTCCGTAAAATCAAACAATGCCATATTTTGTTGCACATGATGTCATGTACAGTTGCAAAATTTTCACACTGGGTTGCAGACTCACACCTATGCCCTGTCGAAATCAGCTACCCGTTAAAATTTTCTACTTAATTCTACTGACTGAACATGCGCATCTACCCAAAATAGACTTTTGACAAGAACAAGAAAGTTTGATCATTTTACGCCTATACTGGCTCACCTGCACTGGCTTTAAAGGCCTACTGAAACCAACTACTACCGACCACACAGTCTGATACTTTATACATCAATGATGAAATATTAACATTGCAACACATGCCAATACGGCCGGTTTAGTTTACTAATTTACGATTTTAAATTTCCCGCGGAGTTTCTTGTTGAAAACGTCGCGGAATGATGTGGCGTCAAGACACCCGTGGACACACCCCTCCGACGATCAGGTACTGTTAATCTCACTAAAACACTAGCAACACAATAGAAAGATAAGGGATTTCCCAGAATTATCCTAGTAAATGTGTCTAAAAACATCTGAATCGCTCACAATGCAATCGCCTTTTTTTTAAAAACTTTTTTTTTTTTAAATTTTGAATTTTCTAGTCCTTCGCTATCAATATCCTCAGCCACAAATCTTTCATCCATGCTCAAATTAATGGGGAAATTGTCGTTTTCTCGTTCCGAAAAGCTCTTTTTGTTGGAGGCTCCCATTATAAACAATGTGAGGATGTGAGGAGCCCCCACACGGGTGACGTCACCGTCTGCGACTTCCGGTAAAGGCAAGGCTTTTTTATTAGCGACCAAAAGTTGCAAAATTTATCGGTGATGTTCTCTACTAAATTCTTTCAGCAAAAATATGGCAATATCGCGAAATGATCAAGTATGACACATAGAATGGACCTGCTATCCCCGTTTAAATAAGAAAATCTCATTTCAGTTAGGCCTTTAAGGTTTTACTACATACGTATAAAATACTACACGGTCTAGCTCCAGCCTATGTTGCCGATTGTATTGTACCATATGTCACGGCAAGATATCTCCGTGCAAAGAATTCCGGCTTATTAGTGATTCACAGAGCCCAAAAAAGTTTGCGGGCTATAGAGCGTTTTCTATTCGGGCTCCAGTACTCTGGAATTCCCTCCCGGTAACAGTTAGAGATGCTACCTCAGGAGAAGCATTTAAATCCCATCCTAAAACTCATTTGTATACTCTAGCCTTTAAATAAACCTTCTTTTTGGACCAGTTGATCTGCCGTTTCTTTCCTTTTCTTCCTCCCCTCTCCCTTGAGGGGAAGGGGGGGAGCACAGGTCCAGTGGCCATAGATGAAGTGTTGGCTGTCCAGACTCGGGACCCGGGGTGGACCGCTTGCCTGTGCATCGGTTGGGGACATCTCTGTGCTGTTGACTTGTCTCCACTCAGGATGGTCCCCTGCTGGCACCACTATGGACTGGACTCCCACTATTATGTTAGATCCACTATGGACTGGACTTTCACAATATTATGTTAGACCCACTCGACATCCATTGCACCAGTCTCCTCTAGAGGGGGTGGGGGGTCACCCACATCTGCGGTCCTCTCCAAGGTTTCTCATTGACATCCCACTGGGTTGAGTTTTTCCTTGCCCTGATGTGGGATCTGAATGGAGGATGTCGTTGTGGCTTGTGCAGCCCTTTGAGACACTTGTGATTTAGGGCTATATAAATAAACATTGGTTGATTGATTGATTGATGAAAACGTTCTCTCGAGTTAAATACCCATCGGAATTAGCTGCCTCGTGTACAGAGGTGACTTTTTCACTGGTGCTACATTTAAGTAATTATTTTTAAAGTATATTTCTGTCATGGATGGATGGATGGATAGATAGATAGATAGATAGATAGATAGATAGATAGATAGATAGATAGATAGATAGATAGATAGATAGATAGATAGATAGATAGATAGATAGACGGACAGATAGATAGATAGATAGATAGTATTTTATTGATTTCTTCAGGAGAGTTCCATCAAGAAAATGAAAATTCCAGCAGTAGTGTACAGTATTGGGATCAAATTTAAAAAGTAAATAATGGTGGTATAAATGCAAAAAGAGAAAAATATTACAGTAGGAATAAAAATAAAGAGCAACAATAAGATTACAACTATAACAGTAAAATTAAGAATATAACAAGAGAAACTAGGCAGTAGTGAGCATGTTATGAAAAGGTATTGCACTGTTATTGTTTCGCATCCCCTGTTATCCTCGTACTCCCCCTCCCCACCTGAGAGGAGTTGTACAGTTTGATGGCGTGTGGGACAAAGGAGTTTTTTAGTCTATTACATGCTATACGTTTACCAAAAAATCTGTCACTCCTAATTGCTAAATCCGATGAAATCTTATACGTCTAGTCTCTTACGTGAATGAGCAAAATAATATTATTTGATATTTTACGGTAATGTGTTAATAATTTCACACATAAGTCGCTCCTGAGTATAAGTCGCACCCCCGGCCAAACTATGAAAAAAACTGTGACTTATAGTCCGAAAAATACGGTAGTCTTGCACTTGGGATGAAGCAGTCTAGCACTGAACAGGCTCCTCTGGCTACTGATAATGCTATGCAGAGGGTGACTGGCATCATCCATGATCCTCACTAGTTTTTCCACAGTCCTCTTCTCTGCCACCGTCACCAGGGAGTCCAGTTTTATTACGATCGTAGAGCCGGCCCGCCTGATCAGTTTCTCCAGTCTGTCTTGTAGTGTCTTGCAGATGATTACGTGAGGAAGTTCACATTGACACTAAAAATGATACCCTACATTTTCATTTTCATAAACCATTAATTGGGAATAGCGATTTCAGTGAAAACAATGGTTGCGTGTCCAGTGAGGAACTACGACAATAAGACTCTTGCCCGACTACTTAGTTGTATTGCAGGCATTAGTTGATAAAGAAGCTTGCCTGTCAGAGGTTGCTACCTCTATATCGTATGAATAACAAAATAGCATTGGCCTTAATGTGTGAATGTGAGTGTAAATGTTGTCACTCTGTGTCGATCCTGTGATGTAGCTGTCACAAAGTCGTGGTGACGAACCCCAAGATGCCGAGATGACAGGCTTGGTACATGAAAACATTGTTTTAATGTTCCAAAAAAAAAAAAAGCAACAAAAACACGAACCAGAAACCAGGGAAATAGCAAACAGGGACAGGAGTCAGGATCCAGGGAATAGCTCACAGCCTTCAAGAAACAGGCAGTCCACAGCATACAGCAAACAATACTCCAGCACTGACTGGAGGGCAAGGCAGGTTTAAGTTAAAGTTAAAGTTAAGTTAAAGTTAAAGTTAAAGTACCAATGATTGTCACACACACACTAGGTGTGGTGAAATTGGTCCTCTGCATTCGACCCATCCCCTTGATGAGAGAGCTAAATTGAACTCTGTTTCTGCATGTTTCCTTGCGTCTTGTCTGATTATTAGATGTCATAATTTTTTGAACCTGACAGATACTTCTCTTGTTGCCTTATTTGTATTTGATTTTACAAAATGGTTTTATATTAATGTTTGGCGCAGCCAGACCAGAGCAGGAGGGGATAGACAAAAGGAAGACAGGGGGGGGGAATTTGCGAGGACAAGGTGGGAATAAGACAGAGACAACAAAAACAACATCAGCAAATAGGATATGTACAAATATGATACGAAAAGTGATAGCAATGAAGCAGTTAGTGAAGTAAACATTAATAACACAGAAATGACAATAAACATGATTGCACTTCAAATGGAGCAATACAAATACCAATAGAAATAGCACTATAGATAATGAATAATGATACAAGTTTGTACTCTCTATTATCAACAATACAATAGTTTCAAATGCAACAATACATATATGTAATGAAAACTTTAATTGGAAAAAAGCAGATAAATGGAGGGGGAGAAAGAGAAGCAAACTGTGTTAACCTTGTAGATTGTTATAGAAAAATTATGTTACGCTTTTCCAGTGTGCCGAGTTTTACCCATTTTATCATGTTTGTACAGTGAATGTGCGTGTGTATGTTTGTACCGTGCGTGTGGATGTATGTTCTGTATTTTGTATGTATGTGCGAGTATATGTACCTATGTAAGTGTGCGCGTATGTATGTATAAATGAATGTACATATGTATGTCTGTATGTATGAATAACTGTGTGTATGTGCATATGTATGTGTATTTGTATGTACAGTATATTCATTTCCCAGTATGTGCGGGAGCCAAAGTACGGCCCTAGCAACCCAGAGAGCCCATCCCAAAAAACGACAGCACCACCAGATATGCCCCGCAGAGAACAAGGGATGGGAGAAACAGGGGACAGCCAGCGAGAGACCATACCCCACGTAGGTAGAAAGACGGGATGAGAGACTACCAGCAGCTGGACGGGAAGACCGTCCTACCCCACAAGTAACCGGGCCCTCCACGAGCCCAATCCCCCAACCCGGAGAACACATTGGCCACAGCAGGAGCAACCAGCACGGAGCCACGGGAACCACTTACCAAACCAGTAGGAACCCCAACAATGTAGATAAAACATCCAGCAACTGGCCTGGTGGCTCCTCCACCAGAGGAAAGAGGAACAGAGAGAAAAAAAGAGGAGATCACAGACATGCCGACACACCAGGTCACTGGCCGCCTGGAAGGAACGTAAAACGAAGTGCATTGGCCAGCTGATACTCGGATTGATGAGTATGTACAGTCGCGATCAAAAGTTTCCATACACTTGTAAAGAACATAAGGTCTCCTCCAAACATATTGCTGGGTACTGTGGCCATTCTTTGTTTCATCTCATCATAGAACTTTCCTCCAGAAGGTCTTATCTTTATCTACATAATGTCAGATGAAACAAAAATTGAGCTGTTTGGCCTCACTACCCAGCAATATGTTTGGAGGAAAAAAATTGAGGCCTTTAATCCCAGGAACACCACTCGTACCGTCGAGCATGGTAGTGGTAGTATTGGCACTACCAATACTACCAAGTTCTTCAGGACAACCTAAAATCATCAGCCCAGAGGTTGGGTCTTGGATGCAGTTGGGTGTTCCAACAGGACAATGACCCCAAACACATGTCAAAAGTGGTAAAAGAAAGACTAAATCAGGCTAAAATTAAGGTTTTAGAATGGCCTTCCCAAAGTCCTGACTTAAAGGGGAACATTATCACCAAACCTATGCAAGCATCAATATATACCTTGATGTTGCAGAAAAAAGACCATGTATTTTTTTAACTGATTTCCGAACTCTAAATGGGTGAATTTTGGCAAATTAAACGCCTTTCTGTTTATCGGTCTTTTAGCGATGACGTCAGAACGTGACGTCACCGAGGTAACACACCCGCCATATTCATTTTCACATTACAAACACCGGGTCTCAGCTCTGTTATTTTCCGTTTTTTCGACTATTTTTTGGAACCTTGGAGACATCATGCCTCGTCTGTGTGTTGTCGGAGGGTGTAACAACACTAACAGGGAGGGATTCAAGTCGCACCACTGGCAAGAAATCTGCCGCCAGACCCCCATTGAATGTACCAGAGTGTCTTCAAATTTAACCGGTGATGCTAAGACAAACATGGCACAGAGATGTATGGATAACCTGCAGATGCATTTGCAACGATTAAGTCAATGAAATCACAAAGGTGAGTTTTGTTGATGTTGTTGACTTATGTGCTTATCAGACATATTTGGTCACAGCATGACTGCTAGCTAATCGATGCTAACATGCTACGCTAATCGATGCTAACATTCTATTTACGCTAGCTGTATGTACATTTGAAACTAGATACCCACACTTAATGCGAAACAAACACTTACCAATCGACGGATTTAAGTTGCTCCAGTGTCAAAAGATGCGAAAGTCCTGATCGTTTGGTCTGCACATTTTACCGGCGATGCTAATAAGGCAGCCATGCTATGGGCCACTTCATTAGGTACACCCACGCTATGACCGAATAGCGTCAATAGCTATTCGCTCATTAGCTTCAATTCCTTCTTCAATTTCGTTTTCGCTATCTGCCTTCATACTCCGACCATCTGTTTCAATACATGCGTAATCTGTTGAATCGCTTAAGCCGCTGAAATCCGAGTCTGAATCCGAGCTAATGTCGCTATATCTTGCTGTGGTAACCGCCATGTTGTTTGTATTGGCAGCCCTGTATGACGTCACAGGGAAATGGACAGTGGTTTCGAAGATAGCGAAAATAAGGCACTTTAAAGCTTTATTTAGGGATATTCTGGGACCGGTAAAATTTTGAAAAAAACTTCAAAAAATACAACAAACCACTGGGAACTGATTTTTATTGTTTTTAACCCTTTTGAAATTGTGATAATGTTCCCCTTTAAATGTGTGGACAATATTGAAGAAACAATTCCATGTCAGAAAACCAACAAATTTAGCTGAACTTTACCAATTTTTTCAAAAGGAGTGGTCAGATATTCAACCAGAAGCTTGCCAGAAGTTTGTGGATAGCTACCAAAAGCGCTTTATTGCAGTGAAACTTGCCAAGGGATATGTAACTAAATACTAACATTGCTGTATGTATACTTTTGACACAGCAGATTTGGTCACATTTTCAGTAGACCCATAATAAATTCATAAAAGAACCAAACTTCATGAATGTTTTTTGTGACCAACAAGTATCTGCACCAATCACTCTATCACAAAAATAAGAGTTGTAGAAATGATTGGAAACTCAAGACAGCCATGACATTATGTTCTTTACAAGTGTATGTAAACTTTTGATCGTGACCGTATGTGTGCGCTTGACGATTATACCTTAAAGTCGTCTATGTTAGGACAAACTAATATTGCCGAAGGGTTGGATGCTACAAGATCACCTTGCAATGCCAAAATAAGGCTGAGCTATTAATTGGTTATTGATTGTTTTTTTAATGCATCGCTTTACGCCTCCTTCGGAATCTTTAGCCTATCAATAACTTGTCCAACTTGTAATTACATATTGATTGATACTTGTTAGCGTAACTTTGAGGGAGTCAAATCCCTGCAACCCTGATATGATCATTACCGGGACATGTGTAGGAAAACATGTATCTGTCGCATTATCCATTCACGTTCGCACACTTGGGGAATTGGTAAAAGCTGGGAGGTATGCGGCGTTTATGCATAAAAACAAAGCATGAAATTGATGTTGGCGGGGCCGAGTGAGATTTCACGTGCGACTAAACATGGGCATCCGCCATTCTTGAGCACTTCTCCAACACCTTCCCCGACAAATTAGACACAGCCGAGTGCCGCCGAATGGCTTTCACTCCTGGGAAATTACCACCAGACAGTAGGCTCGCCATCTTTGTTTTATGTTCCGAAAGAAGAGAAGATGGGGAAGCAAGAGAAACATTTGTGAGACTTTTGTTTGCCAAAACGATGAGTCATGTCCACGCGGTGGGGTTGTCAACGAGCCAGAGCCGGGAGACTCCCGTACCGGAGGGCCGTCATCTGTGGGATGATTACATCCTGAAGATGATTGATGTGTGCCGGCTAACGTGGGAGACAGGAGGGTGTCCGGGGGGGCTTGATGGCGGATGGCTGATCGCTTAGGAGCCATAACCACAGCTTCATTAAACACGCCAACTCAAGTCCATACCCAGCTGCATGAACTGAATACAATAGATAATCCAGCTCTATTATCTCTTCTTTACCGTACTATATGGGTGGTCGGCTCAGAGCATCTTTGCATGAAGATCTTAGAGGCATGAAAAATGAATTTCCCACTTGGGAAATGTCACAGTGATGTAATAGTACACAGCACCGCCAAAGATGATGGACAAGGAGGGGGGCAGGGGGGTTGTTTTACTGTAGCTCATTCCTGGTGTGAGATTAAAAATGTCTTATTTGCATATGATTAGGGAGGCAAGCAGGCTGCGTAGAAAAAACCTGTAATCCAAAAGTGCTGACACGTTTCGGAACAGCTTGTGAAAATAGAAATGCAGCAAACGATGACAGCATGAGGTTGTCGCCCAGATACAGGATATTTCCTAAACCTTTGAGTCAAAAATATCAGCCGCATTTTGCCCCATCTGAAGGGGCCTTCAATTCAGGGTTGCATTACATTGTTTGGTTAAAATCTAGGTTTGAGGGGAGGTCTGTGAAAAATGTGTGGTGTCACAAGTGGGATGTGTTGTCCATACAGCTGTGATCAAAATTATTCAACCCCCACACAATTTTGGTGTCTAAGCAAGTTGGACATTTATTCCGTATTTTGTTTATAGTCATATCAAATAAAGATGTGTCAAATAGACAAATGCAACTTAAATTGTAACACTGTATTTTACAAAATACCAAAAGAGGAACATTTTCTTAATATCTCATTGACAAAATTATTCAACCTCCTAGTTACATGCATCTTTAGTACTTAGAAGAACACCCTTTGGCAGTAATTACATCCTTCAAACGTGATACATAACCGGACACAAGCTTCTTGCAACCATCTACAGGTATTTTAGCCCATTCCTCTTGGGCAAAGGCCTCCAGTTCATTCATATTATTGGGCTTGCGTGCTGCAACTGCCTTCTTCAAGTCCCACCACAGGTTTTCTATAGGATTTAGGTCTGGCGACTGTGAAGGCCACTCCAGAGTCTTCCAGCCCTTCTTCTGCAACCACTCTGATGTTGACTTGGAGGTATGCTTGGGATCGTTGTCCTGTTGGAAGGTCCAACGTCTCCCAAGCCTCAGCTTTGTCACTGACTTCATGACATTTGCAGCTAATATATCCTGGTAGGAAATATAATTTATAATGCCTTGAACGCGCTGGAGATTCCCGGTACCTGAGGCAGAGAAACAGCCCCAGAGTATGATTGACCCCCCACCATGCTTAACAGTAGGAAAGGTGTTCTTCTCTTTGTAAGCTTAATTTTTTCTCCTCCAGACATAACGTTGATTCATAGGCCCAAAGAGTTCCAGTTTTGTCTCATCACTCCATAGAACAGTTTCCCAAAACCTTTGGGGTTTGTCCAGATGATTTTTGGCTTACTGGAGTCTATTTTTCTTTTGCCTGGTAGTCAGAAGTGGGGTGCGCCTGGGAGTTCTGGCATGGAGGCCTTCATCTCGTAGTGTATTGTCTGGGATGAAACCTGCGTTCCCCCCTCTGCAATGTCCTGTTTTAGTTCCTCAGCTGTTACCTGGGGGGTTTTCACCACTGTACGTTTCAAATACCGTACAGCATCCTCTTTCTACCATGCCCAGGTAGTGTTTCCACTGTGCCTTTAGCTTTAAACTTGCGAATTATGCTCCCAACTGTGTCTCTTGGAATGTATAATGTCTTCGCTATTTTCTTATATCCATATCCTTTCTTATGAAGATAAATTACCTCCTCTCTTGACTTCTTTGACCACTCCCTGGACTTCACCATGTTGCAAATACACCATTGACCATCTACAAGAAGCTGAGCGTCAGTCTTTTTCAATCAGTTTAATTGTTGCTCGTTACGGTTCTAATCACATCTAAAGGTGTTTTCAACACCTGATTGAAAAGGCCTTATTCAAATTCTGTTCTTAAGAGTTATGATTTTCAAGGGGTTTAATAATTGTGTCAATGAGATATTAAGAGAAATGACACTGTTTGGTATGTTACAAAATATAATGTTGTAATTCAAGTTGCATTTGTTTATTCAATGCATCTTTATTTGATATGACTATAAACAAAATACGGAATAAATGTCCAACTTGCTTAAACACCAAAATTGTGTGGGGCTTGAATAATTTTGATCACAACTGTAGCAGTGGTTCTCAAATGGGCGTACGCGTACCCCTGGGGGTACTTGAAGGTATGCTGAGGAGTTCGAGAGAGTTTTTTTTTAAATATTCTAAAAATAGCAACAATTCAAAAATCCTTTATAAATATATTTATTGAATAATACTTCAACAAAAGATGAATGTAAGTTCATAAACTGTGGAAAAAAAAATACAACAATGCAAGGTTCAGTGTTGACAGCTAGAATTTTTTGTGGACAAATGTTCCTTAAATATTGATGTTAAAGATTTCTTTTTTTGTGAAGAAATGTTTAGAATTAAGTTCATGAATCCAGATGGATCTCTATTACAATCCCCAAAGAGGGCACTTTAAGTTGATGATTACTTCTATGTGTAGAAATCTTTATTTATAATTGAATCACTTGTTTATTTTTCAACAAGTTTTCAGTTATTTTAATATCTATTTTTCCAAATAGTTCAAGAAAGACCATTACAAATGAGCAATATTTTGCACTGTTATACAATTTAATAAATCAGAAACTGATGACATAGTGCTGTATTTTACTTCTTTATCTCTTTTTTTCAACCAAAAATGCTTTGCTCTGATTAGGGGGTACTTGAATTAAAAAAATGTTCACAGGGGGTACATCACTGAAAAAAGGTTGAGAACCACTGGTCCATAGGAATTAACCAAGACTACCATACTACAATAAACTGCTGAATTGACTACTACAAGGTTCCAATTTGACTAAATACTACTCCAGACAGTTATTTTGATAGCTGGCGTTGGAAATGGGGTGGGTAATTGTGAGGCTGTATGGTGTCCAGTTAGAAGGCCTTAAAAGGACATTGCTTATTGTTTGCAGTCATAATGGAAGACAATAACACAAATGTCTTATTTTTAGCATCCTAACGATGATAAAAAAAATGCTTGGAAGATGTGGCGGGAGTCACCAATGTAGCCTTCAAAGCCCTCTAAAAAAACTTCAAAACCCTCTGTCAACCTGTTATGTACCCACTGCAAGTATATTTCTAATGTGGTAACAGACATATTTACCCTATTTTTGTCGTCTTAAGCATTACTAGAACTTCTTTCCTCCACGCATTTATTTCCGTTTCCATAGCAGTGTTCTTCCGACTTTTGGCAACAAATGTGTGTTCATACTTCTGGAAACAAACGCGAGTGTGTTGTAATCATGGCAGACTTAGTAACAGACAATGAAGACGACTATTTTCCAACAAATGAAGGTTCACAACCTTATCTTTTTGTAGCTGAGTATAGTGATGATGAACTGCCGGTTATAGAAGCGAGCATGAACAGAGGGTGACACATTGGAGCAGACGGAAGACGAGAATGGCGTCCTTACCCAAAATCAACTGGAAAAATCTTCCCTGGCCAGCTTTACCAAAGAGACAACTGTCCATCGAGTGAGTCATTATAATATTAATCATGATAAATGCAGCACACCATGCTTGTCATTACTATTGTACATACAGTACGCTGTTATATGGAAATATGGACTAAAACTTGGCTAACTCACCAGTAAGAGGATATATGGGCTTATTGTTCTTCCACCATAGAAGTGGATCAAAATCTAGTGGTGCCTCTTCAAAGGGGTTAGCATGTTTTACATGTTGGCAGAAGCGTACCCTACTGCTGCTGAACAATGTTGGAATCCCTTTTTTTATTTTTTTATTTTTATTTTTATTTGTCATGAAAAAGGGACGTTTTTGTGGTTGGTGCACTAATTTCCAACATGGCGGCGCCCGGAAGGGCTGCGTCCTCGCGGAGCTCCTGCTAAAGATGAAACATTTGGCAGAAATACCGGACAATTCCACAGACTTTATGGCTGGCTCACATCGTGGTCACTCCGTGATCACGTACGACCGCCAGACACTTCTGGATGTGGACATATCGGGCCGTTTTGGACTGATAGACGCGTGCGTGCTAAACATGCTAACTAGCATGGGAATACGTCGGCGGCTACATCCAGCGGCCTGTGAAGCAGCAGAGTCTAGTAGCAGCGGGGGCCGTCTACGGAGCAGACGCCAGCGGTGTGATCGGAAACGCGGATGTCGAGCGGGGCTAAAAACAAAGCAGAAGGCTAATCCCCACAGAACACCACTTCCCTCCATCCTGCAGCCAGATTTAAATGGAAAATGCGAGACTACTGGTCTGGGTAAGGAGTCAGTTAAATTAGAACACGTTTTTTCTGCTTTGAGTGTTTCAGAGTTGGACATGTGTGTTACTGAGGTGGCAAACTATGATGCGTGCAGTTTATCAAAGCAACAAACAAACAATCGGAAAATCCCCGTTACTGAGGTGGCTAACCATGATACGTGCAGTTTATCAAAGCAACAAACAAACAATCGGAAAATTCCTGTTGTATCAATTCCTAGATATGGTCGTAACTATACTAAATGCACTGGGCATAATAAACACAACATTATTAATATTGCTACTACGGATAATTTGATCAAAAACTCCCTAAAACAGCCCACTACCTATAATATAGGTTTTTTAAACATAAAATCATTGTCTCCCAAAATGTTATTAGTTAATGATATTATCAGAGACAACAATCTTAACGTCATCGGTCTCAGCGAAACCTGGCTTAAACCAAACGACTTTTTTGCGCTAAATGAGGCATGTCCTCCTAACTTTACACATGCGCATATTGCCCGTCCGCTTAAAAGGGGTGGGGGGGTCGCACTAATATACAACGAAAACTTTAACGTTAGTCCTAATATAAATAATAAATATAAATCGTTTGAGGTGCTTACTATGAAGTCTGTCACACCGCTGCCTCTACACCTGGCTGTTATCTACCGCCCCCCAGGGCCCTATTCGGACTTTATCAATGAATTCTCAGAGTTCGTTGCTGATCTAGTGACACACGCCGATAATATAATCATAATGGGGGACTTTAATATCCATATGAATACCCCATCGGACCCACCGTGCGTAGCGCTCCAGACTGTAATTGATAGCTGTGGTCTCACACAAATAATAAATGAACCCACGCATCGCAACGGTAATACGATAGACCTAGTGCTTGTCAGGGGTATCACCGTCTCCAAAGTTACGATACTCCCGTATACTAAAGTATTGTCCGATCATTACCTTATAAAATTCGAGGTTCAGACGCATGTTCGTCAAACTAATAATAATAATAACTGCTATAGCAGCCGCAACATTAATACAGCCACAACGACAACTCTTGCTGACCTACTGCCCTCGGTAATGGCACCATTCCCAAAATATGTGGGCTCTATTGATAACCTCACTAACAACTTTAACGACGCCCTGCGCGAAACCATTGATAACATAGCACCGCTAAAGTTAAAAAAGGCTCCAAAAAAGCGCACCCCGTGGTTTACAGAAGAAACTAGAGCTCAGAAATTATTATGTAGAAAGCTGGAACGCAAATGGCGCACGACTAAACTTGAGGTGCACCATCAAACATGGAGTGATGGTTTAATAACTTATAAACGCATGCTTACCTTTGCTAAAGCTAAATATTACTCAAATCTCATCCACCGTAATAAAAACGATCCTAAATTTTTGTTTAGTACGGTAGCATCGCTAACCCAACAAGGGACCCCTTCCAGTAGCTCAACCCACTCAGCTGATGACTTTATGCAATTCTTTAGTAAGAAAATGGAAGTCATTAGAAAGGAGATTAAAGACAATGCGTCCCAGCTACAACGGGGTTCTATTAACACTGATACGATGGTATATACGGCGGATACTGCCCTCCAAAATAGTTTCTCTCGTTTTGAGGAAATAACATTAGAGGAATTGTTACAACGTGTAAATGGAATAAAACAGACAACATGCTTACTTGACCCTCTTCCTGGGAAACTGATCAAGGAGCTCTTTGTATTATTAGGGCCATCAGTGCTAAATATTATAAACTTATCACTCTCCTCGGGCACTGTTCCCCTAGCATTCAAAAAAGCGGTTATTCATCCTCTTCTTAAAAGACCTAACCTCGATCCTGACCTCATGGTAAACTACCGACCGGTGTCTCACCTTCCCTTTATTTCAAAAATCCTTGAAAAAATTGTTGCGGAGCAGTTAAATGAACACTTAGCGTCTAACAATCTATGTGAAACCTTTCAATCCGGTTTCAGAGCAAATCACTCCACGGAGACAGCCCTCGCAAAAATGACTAATGATCTATTGCTAACGATGGATTCTGATGCGTCATCTATGTTGCTGCTCCTCGATCTTAGCGCTGCTTTCGATACCGTCGATCATAATATTTTATTAGAACGTATCAAAACACGAATTGGTATGTCAGACTTAGCCCTGTCTTGGTTTAACTCTTATCTTACTGATAGGATGCAGTGTGTCTCCCATAACAATGTGACCTCGGACTACGTTAAGGTAACGTGTGGAGTTCCCCAGGGTTCGGTCCTTGGCCCTGCACTCTTCAGCATCTACATGCTGCCGCTAGGTGACATCATACGCTAATACGGTGTTAGCTTTCACTGTTATGCTGATGACACCCAACTCTACATGCCCCTAAAGCTGACCAACACGCCGGATTGTAGTCAGCTGGAGGCGTGTCTTAATGAAATTAAACAATGGATGTCCACTAACTTTTTGCAACTCAACGCCAAAAAAACGGAAATGCTGATTATCGGTCCTGCTAGACACCGAACTCTATTTAATAATACAACTCTAACATTTGACAACCAAACAATTAAACAAGGCGACACGGTAAAGAATCTGGGTATTATCTTCGACCCAACTCTCTCCTTTGAGGCACACATTAAAAGCGTTACTAAAACGGCCTTCTTTCATCTCCGTAATATCGCTAAAATTCGCTCCATTCTGTCCACTAAAGACGCTGAGATCATTATCCATGCGTTTGTTACGTCTCGCCTCGACTACTGTAACGTATTATTTTCGGGTCTCCCCATGTCTAGCATTAAAAGATTACAGTTGGTACAAAATGCGGCTGCTAGACTTTTGACAAGAACAAGGAAGTTTGATCACATTACGCCTATACTGGCTCACCTGCACTGGCTTCCTGTGCACTTAAGATGTGACTTTAAGGTTTTACTACTTACGTATAAAATACTACACGGTCTAGCTCCATCCTATCTTGCCGATTGTATTGTACCATATGTCTCGGCAAGAAATCTGCGTTCAAAGGACTCCGGCTTGTTAGTGATTCCCAAAGCCCAAAAAAAGTCTGCGGGCTATAGAGCGTTTTCCGTTCGGGCTCCAGTACTCTGGAATGCCCTCCCGGTAACAGTTCGAGATGCCACCTCAGTAGAAGCATTTAAGTCTCACCTTAAAACTCATTTGTATACTCTAGCCTTTAAATAGACTCCCTTTTTAGACCAGTTGATCTGCTGTTTCTTTTCTTTTTCTTCTATGTCCCACTCTCCCCTGTGGAGGGGGTCCGGTCCGATCCGGTGGCCATGTACTGCTTGCCTGTGTATTGGCTGGGGACATCTCTGCGCTGCTGATCCGCCTCCGCTTGGGATGGTTTCCTGCTGGCTCCGCTGTGAACGGGACTCTCGCTGCTGTGTTGGATCCATTGTGGATTGAACTTTCACAGTATCATGTTAGACCCGCTCGACATCCATTGCTTTCCTCCTCTCTAAGGTTCTCATAGTCATTATTGTCACCGACGTCCCACTGGGTGTGAGTTTTCCTTGCCCTTATGTGGGCCTACCGAGGATGTCGTGGTGGTTTGTGCAGCCCTTTGAGACACTAGTGATTTAGGGCTATATAAGTAAACATTGATTGATTGAATTATAAGTGTATATTGTGGTTTTTATGTTGATTTAATAAAAAAATAAAAAATAAATATTATTTATTTATTTATTTTTTTAAATAAAAATTAATAAAAAATTATTCTGCGGCCCGATACCAATCGGGCCACAGCCCGGTACCGGGCCACGGCCCGGTGGTTGGGGACCACTGCGTTATATGACGCATAAATAACCAACTGAGAAGGCGCCTGGTATGTTAACGTAACATATTATGGTAAGAGTCATTCAAATAACTATAACATATAAAACATGCTATACGTTTACCAAACAATCTGTCACACCTAATTGCTAAATCCGATGACATCTTATACGTCTAGTCTCTTACGTGAATGAGCTAAATAATATTATTTGATATTTTACGGTAATGTGTTAATAATTTCACACATAAGTCGCTCCAGAGTATAAGTCGCACCACCGGCCAAACTATGAAAAAAACTGCGACTTATAGTCCGAAAAATATATTGATTATCTACAACAACAAAAAAGTTTGTCAGTTCGAACATGAAATATCTTGTCTTGGCAGTCTATTCAATTACATATATAAGTCGAAAAGGATTTGCAAATCATTGTATTCTGTTTTTATACAAACAAATTACACAACGTGCCAACTTCACTCGTTTTGGGTTTTGTACATGAGTGTTCTTGTCTCACATTAGGATCGTGAATGAGGTGCAGTTCCTCTTTAAGGACACCTGGGTTAGCATTTCTTACTATATAATATGTTCCGTATAATAAGTACAGAACTGTGATTCACTGGTGACGTGTGTTTGTCTGCATCGATGCGTATATCAGTTCACTTCTACAATAAAACCTTTCACTGTTAATATTTCCAAGAAGTAAGCAATCATGGAAACACCTGGGGAAGTACCTTTCAATAAAAGAAGGTAATATAAAAATGAATGTTTGTACCAAGTTTCATGGCGTCTATCCAATTGTGAGACATTTCACGTTACCCTGCAAATGTCAAAACAGGATTACTTTGTCCTTTGGGAACTGAGGACATCTGCACTAAACCCTCACTCCCAGAGCAGCCTCCTCTCATTACAATTGAGTATGATTTTGAACATTGCAATAATAACAATAATCCCTATATTATTTTATCAATCTGCTCTAAGATGGTGTTATTATAATGTATGGTGTGGTCAAAAGAATAGGAAGTTGAGTGTATCTCTCTTTCTTGGGGCAGTGGTGATAAATATAACCTTTATTAAAGTTGTAGTTTGGTACAGTGTCCAGTATATAGCAACCCATCGAATACCCGGCCACTGATTAAATCAAAGAACGCACATAAAAGTTATTGTAGAAATGCTGTAGAATGGTCTTTCTGTGGAAAACGATCACCTCGGCCATAACTAGACGTGGTTTATTAGATGTATTTTTATGTGCTTTGAAGGCTGAGATGGCTCCAGGCGGCAGTCCAAGCCCTTCTTGTTATTTTTTTAGACTATTGTCTCGCAGCAGCTGTAATTCAAGGCCTGGTTATATGCTGTCTCAAAACCAATCTCTATGATGTTAGCTCAGTGGGGATATCTGTCATCACTAAAACTCTACTACTTGACCCTGTGACTTTACTTTTTTCAAACACAGTGAAAAGGGATTTTTCTTTGTCGTTCCAAATGCAAGGCACACTGCAAATGGGCTTGTGACTACAAGTGTTCTGCTTCTGACGCCATTCGTCACAGAACCTCTGAGGACTACTCTTGACCCAGATTTTAACTTGGGTCTAAATGCTAAGAGTTTCCTTCTCACGTCCTGCCCATTGAAAATGTGTGTTGGTCAAATTAGCTCTGTTCTAAATTGGTACCAGGTGCCATGTAGCCTTTCTTAAAGGGGAACATTATCACCAGACCTATGTAGGCATCAATATATACCTTGATGTTGCAGAAAAAAGACCATATGTTTTTTTAACCGATTTACGAATTGTAATAGGGTGAATTTGGCGATGGAAACCCCTTTTAATTATTCGCTGTCGGAGCAATGACCTTTCACTCGTGACGTCACAACGGGAAGCAATCCGGCATTTTCTCAAACACATTACACACACCAAGTCAAATCAGCTCTGTTATTTTCCGTTTTTTCGACTGTTTTCCGTACCTTGGAGACATCATGCCTCGTCGGTGTGTTGTCGGAGGGTGTAACAACACGGACAGGGACGGATTGAAGTTGACTTACGTGGAGTGTCTTAATCAGACATATCAATGGTCACGGCATGCTAATTGATGCTAACATGCTATTTAGGCTAGCTGTATATACATATTGCATCATTATGCCTCATTTGTAGCTATATTTGCATCCAGCCTTTCCCTCCACCCACATTTAATGCCAAACAAACACATACCAATCGACGGATTCAAGTACACCAGTGGTCAAAAGATGCGAAAGTCCGTCGCTTGTTCTGCACATTTTACAAACGACAGCTATGCTACGACAGAGATGGCAAGAATTTGTGGATATCCTGCGACACTCAAAGCAGATACATTTCCAACAATAAAGTCAAGGAAATCAGAAAGGTGAGTTTTGTTGATTTTATTGACTTATGTGCTAATCAGACAGAATTGGTCACGGCATGACTGCCAGCTAATTGATGCTAACATGCTATTTAGGCTAGCTGTCATTATGCCTCATTTGTAGCTATATTTGCATCCAGCCTTTCCCTCCACCCACATGTATTGCCAAACAAACACTTACCAATCGACGGATTTAAGTTGCTCCAGTGGTCAAAAGATGCAATCGCTGGTTAGAAGGCGATTGCCTAATTCGTCCTCGTTGCCTTTGTCTGTCGTAATATGGCTCAATAGCTTTAGTTTCTTCTTCAATTTCGTTTTCGCTTTCTGCCTCCACACTCCAACCATTAATTTCAATACATGCGTAATCTGTTCAACCGCTAAAATCAGAGTCTGAATTTGAGCTAATGTCGCTATATCTTTCTGTTCTATCTGCCATGTTGTTTGTATGTATAGTGACGTCACAGGAAAATGGACTGGTGGAAATACAGATAGTGAAAATCAGGCACTTTAAAGCCTTTTTTAGGAATATTCCATGATGGGTAAAATTTTGAAAAAACCTTTGAAAAATAAAATAAGCCACTGGGAACTGATTTTTATTGGCTTTAACCCTTCTGAAATTGGTATAATGTTCCCCTTTAAAGAAAAAATGCCCTATGATTTAGGTTTTTTTTAGGCCGTACGAAACGTTCAAATCACGAAAAAGATACACATTTCTTCAGAGTTCCTCGAGAGGTTATCAAAAAGAGCAGACCAGTGCAAGATTTTACGAAACAACGATGAGAAATGCAGCACACACTCCAATCCAAGGGAGCAGAGTCGGGGAGAGGCTTGATACTAATCTCCTTGACCCAGCCAGACACAAAGAAAGTTGAAGACCTCCATGCTTTTCCAAGTTCTCATCTGTTTTGTCGTGTAGAATGGCGTCTGGAGAACAATAGTCCAATATATCTAGGAACTCTAACGACATATAATCCTTGATATCACTCGACAAGTCTTTATTTAATCAAGCATATGGTTTTATTTCATTGCATTGATGGATTTTTTGCTCGTATCTGCTTTTTGCAGGAAAATCTAAGCGTCTTTTGTAGTCGAGTAGTTCGCACGCTGCTTGCTGTACAACAGCCATCTTGGCTGTGTTGACCATCACTGGGAAGACGTCACATGACAGAATACAAGCAATAGATCGGAAACCTGCACATGGACCATAGCATCTTACAGAGATAGCTTGTGGTCCAGGAAGGCCCAAGTACCACATAGTTGTCCATTTCTTACTCTTGCAATACTTTGCCCAAATCTGGAGTCAATCGCACAAAAGTACCCGTTGCTAATAAGAATTCTGCTTCCTACTACAGGTATACTACAGGTGGAACTAAATATCCCGCACAAAACTCTCAGGAGTTTTACCGTCAACCAATACATTTACATTTAGGGGGATTTCCACATTAGTTGGTACTCGTTCTTCACAGCGACGTGATGTCAGGGGAGGCAAGTGAGGCAGTGCCTCACCTGCCACCAGGTGGCTTGACCATAGAATGTTCCAAAATGAAGTAATAAAATAGAATAAGTTTTAAGATTTCTCTTTTGGTTTAAGCTTTCTATGTGATTTTGGTGTGGTTCCTGTATATTTTGATCATTTTCATGGTCAAAATTGCGGAAATTCCATGTTTCCCGATCAAAACAATGCAGCAGACGAGAAGTGAGGCAGACACAGGTGGTGCCTCCACGGCTACACACAGTGTGTATGAGGCGTGTGCGTGCAAGGGTGCGCATGCTTGTTGCCACGGGGAAAAGGCAGGTCATGAGGCAGCAAGTACCTCTGCCTCAAGGTAGGGGGCGATATATTGTCAACTTGCAGCTCAATGCCTCAGCAGTACTCTGACTCGCCACACTGGAAGAAGTGGGGGCACTCAAGCAAGCAGACATAGGTCTCTCCAGCAGAAGCCAGCATTTTTTTATTTTCTTTTTTTTAAAACTGTATTTATAACTGTATTTATATTTCGTCCTGGTCGTGGAACTGTGGACCAGCTCTATACTCTCGGCAGGGTTCTTGAGGGTGCATGGGAGTTTGCCCAACCAGTCTACATGTGCTTTGTGGACTTGGAGAAGGCATTCGACCGTGTCCCTCGGGAAGTCCTGTGGGGAGTGCTCAGAGAGTATGGGGTATCGGAATGTCTTATTGTGGCGGTCCGCTCCCTGTATGATCAGTGTCAGAGCTTGGTCCGCATTGCTGGCAGTAAGTCGGACACGTTTCCAGTGAAGGTTGGACTCCGCCAAGGCTGTCCTTTGTCACCGATTCTGTTCATAACTTTTATGGACAGAATTTCTAGGCGCAGTCAAGGCGTTGAGGGGTTCCGGTTTGGTGGCCACGGGATTAGGTCTCTGCTTTTTGCAGATGATGTAGTCCTGATGGCTTCATCTGGCCGGGATCTTCAGCTCTCACTGGATCGGTTCGCAGCCGAGTGTGAAGCGACCGGAATGAGAATCAGCACCTCGAAGTCCGAGTCCATGGTTCTCGCCCGGAAAAGGGTGGAGTGCCATCTCCGGGTTGGGGAGGAGACCCTGCCCCAAGTGGAGGAGTTCAAGTACCTAGGAGTCTTGTTCACGAGTGGGGGAAGAGTGGATCGTGAGATCGACAGGCGGATCGGTGCGGCGTCTTCAGTAATGCGGACGTTGTATCGATCCGTTGTGGTGAAGAAGGAGCTGAGCCGGAAGGCAAAGCTCTCAATTTACCGGTCGATCTACGTTCCCATCCTCACCTATGGTCATGAGCTTTGGGTCATGACCGAAAGGATAAGATCACGGGTACAAGCGGCCGAAATGAGTTTCCTCCGCCGGGTGGCGGGGCTCTCCCTTAGAGATAGGGTGAGAAGCTCTGCCATCCGGGAGGAGCTCAACGTAAAGCCGCTGCTCCTCCACATCGAGAGGAGCCAGATGAGGTGGTTCGGGCATCTGGTCAGGATGCCACCCGAACGCCTCCCTAGGGATGTGTTTAGGGCACGTCCAGCTGGTAGGAGGCCACGGGGAAGACCCAGGACACGTTGGAAAGACTATGTCTCCCGGCTGGCCTGGGAACGCCTCGGGATCCCCCGGGAAGAACTAGACGAAGTGGCTGGAGATAGGGAAGTCTGGGCTTCCCTGCTTAGGCTGCTGCCCCCGCGACCCGACCTCGGATAAGCGGAAGATGATGGATGGATGGATGGATGTATTTATAACAAACATGGCATTTTTAAATAGAGTAAGCCAGCGTTTGTGTTTTTTTTTTGTCAGATGCAAAAATATTGTTTAATTCTTTGGATTTAAATTGAATTAAATGAATGTTTCTGCCAATACGGAGGATTATATACTGCATCTGAGATTAAATACTTCTCTACACTGGACTTTTAAAGGCCCACTGAAATGAGATGTTCTTATTTAAACGGGGATAGCAGGTCCATTCTATGTGTCGTACTTGATCATTTCGCGATATTGCCATATTTTTGCTGAAAGGATTCAGTAGAGAACATAGACGATGAAGTTCGCAACTTTTGGTCACTAATAAAAAAGTCTTGCCTTTACCAGAAGTAGCAGACGAAGATGTCACCCGTGTGAGGGCTCCTCACATCCTCACATTGTTTATAATGGGAGCCTCCAACAAAAAGAGCTATTTGGACCGAGAAAACGACAATTTCCCTATTAATTTGAGCGAGGATGAAAGATTTGTGTTTGAGGATATTGGTAGTGAAGGACTAGAAAATAAATGAATTAAAAAATAAAATAAAAAACGAAGGCTTCGAGCGGGGGCAGTGTGAGCGTTTCACATGTAATTAGACACATTTACTAGGATAATTCTGGAAGATCCCTTATCTGCTTATTGTTTTATTAGTGTTTTAGTGAGATTTTAAAGACATACCTTGAGGTCGGATGGCTGCGGTGAACACGCCAGTGCCTTAGAGAGAAGCCAAGGAGCCAAGCTCACAGCTGCCTTTTTTGACAGCTACTGCAGGAGGACGAATAATCCACTGATGTCTCCGGTAAGATATATATCACAATTTTCCCATCCAAAAACATGCTGGTTGACGTAGAGAAACATGTTCGCTTGACTGCTCTGTGTTAAAGCTTCACAACAAACAAAGAAACACCGGCTGTGTCTCGGTGCTAAAGACAGCTGCAATACACCGCTTTACACCAACAGCATTGTTCTCTATAGTCTCCATTATTAATTGTACAAATTGCTAAAAGATTCAGCAACACAGATGTCCAAATTACTGTGTAATTACGCGATGAAAAGAGACGACTTTTAGCCGTAACTGGTGCTGAGCAAGTATGTCCCCTCCAACCCGAAACGTCACAAACACACGTCATCATACGCGTCATCATTCCGCAACAAGAAACTTGGCGGGAAATTGTAATTTAGTAAACTAAACCGGCCGTATTGGCATGTGTTGCAATGTTAATATTTCATTATTGATATATAAACTATCAGATTGCGTGGTGGGTAGTAATGGGTTTCAGTAGGCCTTTAAAACAAAATGAATGCGATCATGCAAAGTACGTTTTCATGGAGGAGAGCTATTGCTGCTTCAGTTACAAATACAGAATGGAAAATTACACTCACAATACTTGATTTATTTTGTTAAAAGTAAATGGGACCAAAAAGTATTTAATAACAACTTTATCAAACACTTTTTGGACCCATTTATCATATCATGATATCATTATGATAAGGTTTTTATGAAAGCAAAACACTCCCTTCTTTTTCCTGTTACTCTCATGTGCAACCTAACTCGACAATGATTAGAGCTGCACATATCAATCAATCAATCAATGTTTACTCATATAGCCCTAAATCACTAGTGTCTCAAAGGGCTGCACAAACCACTACGACATCCTCGGTAGGCCCACATAAGGGCAAGGAAAACTCACACCCTGTGGGACATCGGTGACAATGATGACTATGAGAACATGATACTGTGAAAGATCAATCCATAATGGATCCAACACAGTCGCGAGAGTCCAGTCCAAAGCGGATCCAACACAGCAGCGAGAGTCCCGTTCACAGCGGAGCCAGCAGGAAACCATCCCAGGCGGAGGCTGATCAGCAGCGCAGAGATGTCCCCAGCCGATACACAGGCGAGCAGTACATGGCCACCGGATCGGACCGGACTCCCTCCACAAAGGAGAGTGGGACATAGAAGAAAAAGAAAAGAAACGGCAGATCAACTGGTCTAAAAAGGGAGTCTATTTAAATAAATGATAAACGGGTTGTACTTGTATAGCGCTTTTCTACCTTCAAGGTACTCAAAGCGCTTTGACACTACTTCCACATTTACCCATTCACACACACATTCACATACTGATGGAGGGAGCGGCCATGCAAGACGCCAACCAGCACCCATCAGGAGCAAGGGTGAAGTGTCTTGCTCAGGACACAACGGACGTGACGAGGTTGGTTCTAGGTGGGATTTGAACCAGTGACCCTCGGGTTGCGCACGGCCACTCTCCCACTGCGCCACGCCGGCTAGAGTATACAAATGAGTTTTAAGGTGAGACTTAAATGCTTCTACTGAGGTAGCATCTCGAACTGTTACCGGGAGGGCATTCCAGAGTACTGGAGCCCGAAATGAAAAAGCTCTACAGCCCGCAGACTTTTTTTGGGCTTTGGGGATCACTAATAAGCCGGAGTCCTTTGAACGCAGATTTCTTGCCGGGACATATGGTACAATACAATCGGCAAGATAGGATGGAGCTAGACCGTGTAGTATTTTATACGTAATTAGTAAAACCTTAAAGTCACATCTTAAGTGCACAGGAAGCCAGTGCAGGTGAGCCAGTACAGGCGTAATGTGATCAAACTTTCTTGTTCTTGTCAAAAGTCTAGCAGCCGCATTTTGTACCAACTGTAATCTTTTAATGCTAGACATGGGGAGACCCGAAAATAATACGTTACAGTAATCGAGGCGAGACGTAACAAACGCATGGATAATGATCTCAGCGTCTTTAGTGGACAGAATGGAGCGAATTTTAGCGATATTGCGGAGATGAAAGAAGGCCGTTTTAGTAACGCTTTTAATGTGTGCCTCAAAGGAGAGAGTTGGGTCGAAGATAATACCCAGATTCTTTACCGTGTCGCCTTGTTTAATTGTTTGGTTGTCAAATGTTAGAGTTGTATTATTAAATAGAGTTCGGTGTCTAGCAGGACCGATAATCAGCATTTCCGTTTTTTTGGCGTTGAGTTGCAAAAAGTTAGCGGACATCCATTGTTTAATTTCATTAAGACACGCCTCCAGCTGACTACAATCCGGCATGTTGGTCAGCTTTAGGGGCATGTAGAGTTGGGTGTCATCAGCATAACAGTGAAAGCTAACACCGTATTTGCGTATGATGTCACCTAGCGGCAGCATGTAGATGCTGAAGAGTGCAGGGCCAAGGACCGAACCCTGGGGAACTCCACACGTTACCTTAACGTAGTCCGAGGTCACATTGTTATGGGAGACACACTGCATCCTATCAGTAAGATAAGAGTTAAACCAAGACAGGGCTAAGTCTGACATACCAATTCGTGTTTTGATACGTTCTAATAAAATATTATGATCGACAGTATCGAAAGCAGCGCTAAGATCGAGGAGCAGCAACATAGATGACGCATCAGAATCCATCGTTAGCAATAGATCATTAGTCATTTTTGCGAGGGCTGTCTCCGTTGAGTGATTTGCCCTGAAACCGGATTGAAAGGTTTCACATAGATTGTTAGACGCTAAGTGTTCATTTAACAGCTCCGCAACAATTTTTTCGAGGATTTTTGAAATAAAGGGAAGGTGAGACACCGGTCGGTAGTTTACCATGAGGTCAGGATCGAGGTTAGGTCTTTTAAGAAGAGGATGAATAACCGCTTTTTTGAATGCTAGGGGAACAGTGCCCGAGGAAAGTGATAAGTTTATAATATGAATTTCAGTTAAAAAAAAAGACGAAAAAAAAGTATGTATGCCTCACCTGGTGTTTAGTTCACCGCACGTCACTGGTTCTTCGTTGCTCTGACTGATGACATGCTAATCCATCATCGACAAGAAAACCGAGGACAAATACCATGGCTCCTGTTTCTGCCTCTATCCTTTCCAAGGCCGCCTGTTTTTTGTTTTTTTAGCTTAGGTCTTCTGCCTCCATCAAATATTGCAGAAGCTCTTCATTAGGATTCATACATTTTGCTTTGTATAAAAAAAAGGTTATTTGAATTAAACATCACATATTTCCAGTAGTGCAGTTAGCAGCAATCTACTGTTATACCTCATTCCTTGGTTATACACTTCAGGTCCGTCAGGATTTTCGTTTCAGTGAACAGGTTGTTGATGGGGAAAATGTACCAAAGGAGAAGATGGTCGATCGCTTCATCACCAGTGCATCTTGATACAAAGATAAAAACCTATTTTCAAACAGAATATTAATCATCTTTATATGCAGCAGTCGTGCACAATATCATTTTTATTTCTTATTATAGGTTGACAATGACACTATGCTGCTAGCACAAATGGATAAGCAGAGCGTGGCGATGCTTTTATTCATTCAACTAAAGCGGGGGTCGGCAAACCCGCGGCTCTACATGCGGCTCTTTAGCGCCGCCCTAATGGCTCTTTAGAGCTTTTTCATAAATGTATGAAAAATTAAAAAATATGAGGGGAAATAAAATATATTTTTTGTTATAATATAGTTTATGTAGGAGGACAAACCTGACACAAACCTCCCTAATTGTTATAAAAAACACTGTTTGTTTTAAACATGCCTCACTGATTCGAGTATTTGGCGAGTGCCGCTTTGACCTACTAATTTTGGCGGTCCTTGAACTCACCGTAGTTTGTTTACATGTATAACTTTCTCCGACTTTCAAGGACGTGTTTTATCCCACTTCTTTTTCCGTCTCATTTTTTCCACCAAACTTTTAACGTGGTGCATGAATGCACAAAGGTGAGTTTTGTTGACGCTATTGACTTGTGTGGAGTGCTAATCAGACATATTTGGTCACTGCATGACTGCAAGCTAATCGATGCTAGCATGCTATTTAGGCTAGCAACATGTACATATTGCATCATTATGCCTCATTTGTAGCTATATTTGAGCTCATTTGGTTTACTTTAAGTCCCCTTTTAATTTATATCTCATGACACTATCTGTATGTAATATGGCTTTTATTTTGTTGCGGCTCCAGACAGATTTGTTTTTGTATTTTTGGTCCAATATGGATCTTTCAACATTTTAGGTTGCCGACCCCTGAACTATAGGAAGCTACCTTGCTAAATCTATCAAAAAGCCAACATCTTTACAAACAAAACTATGCAGTGAGTTATTATTCAACGCATTATCAAAATGAACAAATACAACTTGCAGCAGTCTCGATGGGTCAGTTTTGCAGTGTTGGAGTCTTCTGTTTGGCTTGTGGCTTCTAACGTTCGTATTTAGCCATTGTCGTACTTTTATTTAGCGGCCCAGATAGCAAGGGCGCTGGCCTGTCCCTAAAAAACTATGTTGAGGTAATCGAAATAATGCTAATGGTTTTGATATTCCTTTTTGAAGATTTTTTTAGTTTGTAGTTGATTTGGTCGAAGGAGCAAAAAAGGTGGCAGCAGCGATGCTTTCTAAAGTTCGCCGGGTTCTTGTATCTGTTTCGAATTTCTGCACAACTTACACGAGTGTCCAAATGACCGCCGGGCGTCCAGGATTTGGTGGAGTTTTCCATTTTATTCACATAAAAAGTTAGCTTTGTAGCTACAAAAACAAAATGTCATTTACTAGCGGTAACACCGCCCACTTCATTGTACAAAATGGTTCAGATTGCTGGACCAACAACTTTTGGAGTTTGATTTGAACCAAAAAACTCAGAGGTGACGTAAGTGCTAAAATCCTACTCCGAACCGGCTGCAGTAGAAAAGGGGTAACAGTTGCCCCATTCTAAAACATGTAGTTGTCGCGTCGGGGTCGCATGTTATTGCGCGGATCGTTTTCCGAGAGGACAGATGGATCTCCAGAGGCAATGTGCAGGTAAGACAATGATTTATTTACCATAAATCAGTCAAAATCCAAATACGCAGGAAAATGCAAACAAACACAAGAAAAGTGTCCTGGTTGCACGGGAAGCTAAGGGAATAGCTAACAGGAAGACTTAGCATTGAATCAAGAATCAGATGGTATATCCAAGTAACCTGTTTCAAAGCGCAAACAAGACAACCAGACTGTGGCGAAAAGCAGGAATAAGTAGCTCTCTGATTAGTGCCCGGGAGCAGGTGAGCGTCCCGAACACTAATCAGAAGCAGGTGAAGATAATCAGCACCCATGGCAACTAAAACACAAACCCATGGGTGCTTAAAACAGAACTAAGGTAGTCTTTAAGTAAACAAAACATGATCCGGACAACGGATCATGACAGTAGTACTTCACCTAAATCCAGAGTCAACCGCACAGAAGTCCCCATTATTGACAAGGCATCTGCTTCCTACTACATTTGGAACCAGACATCCCACACAAAACTTCTAGGAGTTTTACCCCCAACCAACACATCTAAATGTGGGTCTATGGCTCTCCAGCCGCATGCGGCTCTTTAGTGCCGTCCCGGTGGCTCCCTGAAGCATTTTTAAAAAAGGATTGAAAATGGAAAAAGATGGGGGGGAAATATTTTTGGTTGTTTTAGTATGTTTTTTTGTTTGAAGACAAACATAACACAAACCTTCCCAATTTTTAGAAAGCCAACAGTTTAATATGTTTGTGTCTATGCTGAGTATTTGGTGAACATCGTTTTGACCGACTAATTTCAGCGGTTATTTTGTTTACATGTAAAATCTTCCACTCCTTCTTTGTCTCATTTTGTCTACCAAATGTCTTATACTGTGTGTGAATGTACAAAGGTGCGCTTTGTTGATGTTATTGACTTGTTGGAGTGCTAATCAGGCATATTCAGTCAGTGCATGAATGTGAAATAAACAATACTAACATGCTATTTAGGCCAGCTGTATGTCCATGTTGCATCATTAGGTATATTTGAGCTCCTTTAATATCCTTTACTTTTATCCTCTTTGTATATAATTTTGTTTTGCATGTCTCATGACACATTATCTGTATGGAATATTGGCTACATTTCTGATTTATGTTGTTTGTGTGCCATGCTGTTCCAGACCACAGCAAACATTACCTAGCTTTCCAAACATTGTAATAAATCTATTCAATCAAAGTCAATCAAAGTTTACTTATAAAAGCCCTAAATCACATATGTCTCAAAGTGCTGCACAATCCACAACCACATCCTTGGCTCAGATCCCACATCAGGGCAAGTAAAAACTCAACCCAATGGGATGACAATGAGAAACCCCCCCAGGCGACCCGTGCAATGGACGTCGAGTGGATATTAAAAGAAGACCGCCTGCATTTTCCTTCAACTTGGACACAAATATCTATACCTTTGTCTTTTAAAGGGGAACATTATCACAATTTCAGGAGGGTTAAAACCAATAAAAATCAGTTCCCAGTGGCTTATTTTATTTTTCTAATTTTTTTTCTAAATTTTACCCATCATGGAATATCCTGAAAAAAGGCTTTAAAGTGCCTGATTTTCACTATTTGTGAAGCCACCGTCCATTATCCTATGACGTCATCCAGTGATGCCAATACAAACAAACATGGCGGATAACACAGCAAGATATAGCGACATTAGCTCGGATTCAGACTCAGATTTCAGCGGTTTAAGCAATTCAACAGATTACGCATGTATTGAAATGGATGGTTGGAGTATGAAGGCAGATAGCAAAAACAAAATTAAAGAGGAAACTGAAGCTATTGAGCGAATAGCTATTGACGCTATTCGGCCATGTCTGCCTTAGCATCGCCGGTAAAATGTGCAGACCAAACGATCGGGACTTTCGCATCTTGTGACACTGGAGCAACTTAAATCAGTTGATTGGTAAGTGTTTGTTTGGCATTAAATGTGGGTGGAGGGAAACGCTGGATGCAAATATAGCTACAAATGTACATACAGCTAGCCTAAATAGCATGTTAGCATCGATTAGCTGGCAGTCATGCCCCGACCAAATATGTCTGATTAGCAAATAAGTCAATAACATCAACAAAACTCACCTTTGTGATTTTGTTGACTTCATCATTGGAAATGCATCTGCAGGATATCCATACATCTCTGTGCCATGTCTGCCTTAGCATCGCCGGTAAAATGTGCAGACTAAACGATCGGGACTTTCGCATCTTGTGACACTGGCGCAACTTAAATCCGTCGATTGGTATGTGTTTGTTTGGCATTAAATGTGGATGGAGGGAAAGGCTGGATGCAAATATAGCTACAAATGTACATACAGCTAGCCTAAATAGCATGTTAGCATCGATTAGCATGCCGTGCTAATCGATGCACACTATGTAAATCAACTTGAATCCGTCCCTAATCGTGTTGTTACACCTTCCGACAACACACTAACGAGATGTCTCCAAAGTACGGAAAACAGTCCAAAAAACTAAAAATAATAGAGCTGATTTGACTCGATGTTTAAAATGTGTTTGAGAAATTGGCGGATTGACTACCTAGGTGACGTCACAACTCCGAGAGTAAATAATAGAAAGGAGTTTAATTCGCCAAAATTCACCCATTTAGAGTTCGGAAATCGGTTAAAAAATTATATGGTCTTTTTTCTGCAACATCAAGGTATATATTGACGCTTACATAGGTCTGGTGATAATGTTCCTCTTTAAAAGCCAGTCATTTCCAGGTAGTCTCTGATTTACTAGTGGTTTCGAAGGTTTTAAAAATGTGTAGAATATTATATTACATTTCAACATTTCTGTCAACAAAGATTTACTTCAGCCTGCGACACATAGTCATTTTGATAGTAGGCTATTATAGCTAAAATAGACACTTATACCATGTGTTGCCTTCATTATAAGACTTATACACGGCTTTTCATTTTTTGTAGCTTCAGACGGATTAATTTTTTTGTATTTTTGGTCCAATATGACTCTTTCAAGGTTTTTGGTTGCCGGCCACTCGCCTCATTTGGTGACCATGATAGCTCCCAAACACACAGGTGTAATACACAGGGGCACATCATACATTTAGCCATGATTGAGTCAAATACGGACTGAATGATAAAAATGAGACGTGATCATCCATGTGCAGAAACTAACTGCTCTTTTATATTTACAATACATTCGATTATTGCCATGACACAAAACAGACTGTTCTTGCGACACTTTATCATCCCCTCAGAGGAATTCAAGACATGTCCCGCGTAAGTGAGGGTAATTAACCACTGGTGATAAAACACCCACTCACAATACTTAATTAAACGGAATCATATAAAAAGAATAATTTGTGACTTGTATCGAGCCGCCTCGGCCTCAACAGTTAATGCAAGCACGGCCATCTCCTATAAAGCCTTCATTAAAACAAATGGATCAAGACGGTGCTTGTCACTAATGTGGTTCTAGTGTCCGCCTGCAGCTTGAAGTGTGTGAATGCCTTTGCATCTGTTCATGCTAATTGGAGCCTTCTGTCAGTCCGAGCTCACCTTTCCTTCACGGGGTCCGATGCAAAGCTCTGACAAAGAACCTCAGAGGTCAGGTCTCTTGCAGACAGGCTGCTCGGTTTCTGATCTACGGAGTTCATTAGCATGCATGCGGGCCAACGAGTACCCGTCCACTGTGGAAAACCTGACTGACGAGTACAAGCTTAGACAAAAACAAAACTTGACCTGCCACAACTTGAAACATGAGAATATACTGTATCTACTGTACATATCTGACTATTGATATTAGCTACTCTCAACCATTTTGTCTCCCTACATTAAAATGTAGTAGCCTAGTAGCCTTACTTATCAAAGTACCGTATTTTCCAGACTATAAGATCATAGATGAATTCTCTATTTTCTATCTTTTTTTTAATATATATAAGGCGCACCAGATTATAGGGTACATTAAAGAAGTCATATTATTATTTATTTTTTTCTAAATGTAAAACACTTCCTTGTGGTCTACATTACATTTAATGGTGGTTCTTTGGTCAAAATGTTGCATAGATTATGTTTTACAGATCATCTTCAAGCAGCTTTCTGACAGTCGCTTCCGGATGTGCCGTTTTGTGGGTGGTCTTATTTATGTGACTCACCTTTGACAGCATCTTCTCCTCGTCGTCTTTGTTGAAGCGGTGTAGCGTGCAAGGACGAGAGTGGACGAAGTTTCAAAAGATGTAGTTAAGTGTTTTAATGACATTCAGACTTTACTTAAATCAATAAGGGAGCAGCATCTCCTCATTGTGCCGGAAATGTATCCCGTGAAAAAACGTCCGACTGTAACTCTCTAATAACTAAAGTTCCTTGGGTGAATAATTTAAACTCACTACACCAGTACGTTTTATCGCTTTCATGGCGAGTTTACTGACAGATATAAGTAAGAACTTTACACTACTTTTTATTAGAAATGGCAATGGCGGAGGTTGAATGTCACAAAACAAGAAGATAGAGAAAAAGAAAAGCTTATCGACTATGGAGTCGCCACGGACTACAAAAGCGAACCGCGCAATTTTTCAGGATTTTCGCAGATCTCAAATACAGATGAGCAGGTACCAGAAGGTAAGACAAGTAGCTTTTGCATAATATTAAGAAACAAAACGCCAGCTATGTTTTACTTTATACACAGACCATAATAATACTCGTATGTTGAAGCACAGTACAATCCTTCAAGCGGTCCGGCTTCATAGTTTACCAAAGTTGTACTAAAACATTTTGATAGATTTTTTAGCGCTGTGTGTAAAGTTCTTTATTTCCAATGAAACATATAAAATGTTGGTGTTGTTTACTTGAGTCATATTGTCATCATATTGCAGTCTACACAAGGGTGGAATGCCATCTCCGGGTTGGGGAGGAGACCCTGCCCCAAGTGGAGGTGTTCAAGTACCTAGGACTCTTGTTCACGAGTGGTGGAGGAGTGGATCGTGAGATCGACAGGCAGGTCGGTACGGCGTGTTCAGTAATGCGGACGCTGTATCGATCCGTTGTGGTGAAGAAGGAGCTGAGCCGGAAGGCAAAGCTCTCAATTTACCGGTCGATCTACGTTCCCATCCTCACCTATGGTCATGAGCTTTGGGTCATGACCGAAAGGATAAGATCACGGGTACAAGCGGCCGAAATGAGTTTCCTCCGCCGGGTGGCGGTGCTCTCCCTTAGAGATAGGGTGAGAAGCTCTGCCATCCGGGAGGAACTCAAAGTAAAGCCGCTGCTCCTCCACATCGAGAGGAGCCAGATGAGGTGGTTCGGGCATCTGGTCAGGATGCCACCCGAACGCCTCCCGAGGGAGTTGTTTAGGGCACATCCAACCGGTAGGAGGCCACGGGGAAGACCCAGGACACGTTGGGTAGACTATGTCTCCCGGCTGGCCTGGGAACGCCTCTGGATCCCCGGGAGGAGCTGGACGAAGTGGCTGGGGAGAGGGAAGTCTGGGCTTCTCTGCTTAGGCTGCTGCCCCCGCGACCCGGCCTCGGATAAGCGGAAGAAGATGGATGGATGGATGGATGGATGGACATATCTCTTATGTTTGACTGCCATCTACTGGTCAAACTTATCATTACAACATGTACCAAATGAAATTGCTACGAGGTCGGTAAGCAAAACAAGAATTATTCCGTACATTGGGCGCACAGATTTTGGGGAAAATGAAAGGATTTAAAGTGTGCCTTATAGTCCAAAAAATACGGTACCCTTTGTGAAAGAAATAGGAACATTTCTATCAGCACAAAATGTTGCCACACAAACCCCGAAATAAATTTTTGGAAAATCAAGACTACATTTCTTGCAATTGGGTTCATTTCCACACTATGTTTTACCTTTAGATTGATTCTCACATACACATTAGGCGCACCGGGTTATGAGGCGCACTGACGAGTTTTGGGGGGGGGGGGGGATTTAGGTGCCCCTTATAGTCCGGAAAATACAGTAAAAGTACAGTTTTTTTAATTTTTATTTTATTTTACATTTGAAGTTTACTTCTTTTTACACTCGTATGACAAGTAAGAACGCAAACGTTATAACGTTGAAAGTGACTCACTTTCCAATTACCCTTTGTCAAGTGTTATGTTTACCAGGTAAAATGGTTAACTTGGTCAAATATTACTAAGTTTCCATTTCAACCTGTAACAAATGTTTTTTTTATGTGTATCATTTCTTCAGGGAAAAACAGTTTCAGCATGTGAATAAAAAAGACGTTCACCAACGCATTACACTACATGTGGAACACCTGTTTGCGCTAACAATTAACTAGCAACAATTTTACAACTTTAAACTGTATGTTATTATTATAATTGTGAAAATTAGATCTCTGCAATGAGGTCCGTATGGTGACAATGTATGTATTAAAATGTGCGGATATGTATATATGTATTTTTAATTATTTTTATTCATCAAAAAATTGCTTTGTTTTATTGTGTTTACATTGTAGGACATATAAAAGTACTACAGGTACATACAATGTGTTGTTGTTATTTACCTCTCAGCTAATATGATCATAATATCTCCTGTATGTTTTTCCATAAGCATCACTTTCTAATAGTGTGTTGGTGTAAAGTATGGGGGCAGGGAATCCATTATGGACGTAATGGTAAAATGATCCCATGGAGGCTTTTTGAGCCACTTAGCATCAGCAGGCGGATCAATACCTGAGAGCTGGGAGTATTCACCCCTGTCCACATTCTCATTTTTAGGGGTTACGTCTTGTTTGACGCTCTAGAATAGATGCATGTTTTTCCAGCTAAGTGCAGCCGGTCAAGCGAGCGTTTTGATTACCTGATTGGGGCAGAGTGGGTGTCTATTAGGGTATCGATCTGTGAGTCATTTTGCTTGAGATCATCCGCCAAGCCCAGTGACGGGCAGGAGTCAACGGGAGGGGTTTGTGGACGAACCGATGAGAAGGAGAAGTGCATTACACATTAGGAGTGAGGTTAGGGGACTTTTATTTTGAAATGAATTTGTTTTTTGTGGAAATTTTGAAGCAACGACAGGAATTAGTGATGTGTGGATCTATGCTGAAATATTGACACCGCCGATACCAGATCTTTCGGCTCTAATATCGATTCTCAAATCAAAATATCGATACTTTTGATGCTTTATTTCAGGGTAGTCCAAACCTTTCCACCGAAGGGCCGCAGACTGGAAAGTCAAAGTATGTTTTTTTATTTAAACATTGGGTGTATTATTACTAATATTACAACATTTTAGTTTTTTCTCATTACAAACTCATTTTCTTTAATCTAATTTTTTTACATATTTACTGTTTTCCCATGCAGGAATATAATACAAATATTATTAATACAATAGTCTAACTGTATAACTGAATATGTCAAAAATGTTGCCTGCATGAAAATATTAATGTTCATTTACACATTTAACAGTGTTTATTATGGCTGTTGTAATCTTTCAAATTAATTAATCATGTATTTATTTATTTATTCACACAATATAGACACTAAAAAAGGTAACATTGTAAAAAAAACTGAAAAAAACCCATTGAGACTAGAATGAGCAATGAAAAATACGTAATGAAAAATAAGTGCGGGTGAGAAAAGAAACCCAAAAAGGCTCTTATGCAAAGTTCTCACCTAGTTAGTGACATTAGTTAGTATTATCTTATTTAGCAATTAACTAACTAAACTCGGTTTGTATTTGAATTATATTTTATTTTGATTTTGAGAACTTCTAATACTTAAGATCTTGGCTGTCTAAACTTTTGTTCTACCAAATGTTCTTGGTGGAAAAGTTAGGTATGGGGGAGCTAAGTTTATGTGTTGAAGGTGGAATGGTTTGAATGGGTTGAAAAATGTGGAAATGGTGAAAGTTTTAAAAATGGCCAATTCATTATGAATGGGAAATATGTCCCGGAATACCTGCAATTCTGGGAAATCTGGGAATTTTTGAAATTTGTCATGGGAAAGCCCACGATTCCCGAATAGGCTGAACAGTTTGAAGTTAGAACGGTTTGAATCTGATTAAAAATGTGGAAGGTAGAGTGCGCCAAAATCTGGATAAGAAGAATAAGTAGAATAATAAATCGATGAATTTTGATGTAGAAAACCATATGTGTGAATGCATTGGAGCATTCACACATACAAACCCCGTTTCCATTTGAGTTGGGAAATTGTGTTAGATGTAAACATAAATGGAATACAATGATTTGCAAATCCTTTTCAACCCATCCATCCATTTTCTACCGCTTATTCCCTTTTGGGGTCGCGGGGGGCGCTGGCGACTATCTCAGTTACAATCGGGCGGAAGGCGGGGTACACCCTGGACAAGTCGCCACCTCATCGCAGGGCCAAAACAGATAGACAGACACCATTCACACTCACACACTAGGGCCAATTTGTGTTGCCAATCAACCTATCCCCAGGTGCATGTCTTTGGAAGTGGGAGGAAGCCGGAGTACCTGGAGGGAACCCACGCATTCACGGGGAGAACATGCAAACTCCACACAGAAAGATCCCGAGCCTGGATTTGAACCCAAGACTGCAGGACCCTTGTATTGTGAGGCAGACACACTAACCCCTCTTCCACCGTGAAGCCCCCTTTTTTGAATGCCCTACAAAGACAAGATATTTGATCTTCAAACTCATAAAAATTTTTTTTTTTTTTTTGCAAATAATAATTAACTTTGAATTTCATGGCTGCAACGCGTGCCAAAGTAGTTGGGAAAGGGCATGTTCACCACTCTGTTACATCACCTTTTCTTTTATTAACACTCAAACGTTTGGGAACTGATGAAACTAATTGTTTAAAGCTTTGAAAGGGAAATTATTTCCCATTCTTGTTTTATGTAGAGCTTCAGTTGTTCAACAGTCCCGGGTGTCCGCTGTCGTATTTTACGCTTCATAATGTGCCACACATTTTCAATGGGAGACAGGTCTGGACTGCAGGCGGGCCAGGAAAGTACTTGCACTCTTTTTTTACGAAGCCACGCTGTTGTAACACGTGCTGAATGTTGCTTGGCATGGTCTTGCTGAAATAAGCAGGGGCGTCAATAAAAAAGATGGCGCTTAGATGGCAGCATATGTTGTTCCAAAACCATGCATGTACCTTTCAGCATTCATGGTGCCTTAACAGATGTGTAAGTTACCCATGCCCTGGGCACAAATGCACCCCCATACCATCACAGAGGCTGGCTTTTGAACTTTGCGTCGATAACAGTCTGGATGGTTCGCTTCCCTTTTGGTCCGGATGACACCATGTCGAATATTTCCAAAAACAATTTCAAATGTGGCCTCGTCAGACCACAGAACACTTTTCCACTTTGCATCAGTCCATCATAGATGATCACGGGCCCAGAGAAGCCGGCGGCGTTTCTGGATGTTGTTGATAAATGGCTTTCGCTTTAAGTTGCACTTACAGATGTAGCGACCAACTGTATTTAGTGACAGTGGTTTTCTGAAGTGTTCCTGAGCCCATGTGGTGATATCCTTTAGAGATTGATGTCTATTTTTGATACAGTGCTGTCTGAGGGATCGAAGGTCACGGTCATTCAATGTTGGTTTCCCGGCCATGCCGTTACGTGCAGTGATTTCTCCAGATTCTCTGAACCTTTTGATGATATTATGGACCGTAGATGTTGAAATCCCTAAATTTCTTGCGATTGCACTTTGAGAAATGTTAATCTTAAACTGTTTGACTATTTGCTCACGCAGTTGTGGACAAAGGGGTGTACCTCGCCCCATCCTTTCTTGTGAAAGACTGAGCATTTTTTGGGAAGCTGTTTTTATACCCAATCATGGCATCCACCTGTTCCCAATCAGTATTTATTGCCACCTTTCCCAACTTCTTTGTCACGTGTTGCTGGCATCAAATTCTAAAGTTAATGATTATTTGCAAAAAGAAAAATGTTTTTTATCAGTTTGAACATCAAATATGTTGTCTTTGTAGCATATTCAACTGAATATGGGTTGAAAATGATTTGCAAATCATTGTATTCCGTTTATATTTACATCTAACACAATTTCCCAACTCATATGGAAACGGGCTTTGTACATTAGGAAGGTCAAACATCACAGAAGAAATAAAATGCAATTCCGTGCTTGTTTTGTACAAAAAGCAATTGGACATTTTTCTATATTGTGGAGGTCCAGTGAAAAGCATGTACCATTCAATTTAAGTGAACCACGACACTATCATGTCTAATACATTAGAAAGGTCCAATACAACAATTCATTTGATTCCTTCCTCACTATTTGTACAAAAGAAGAGTATTTTATTGAATCTTTTCAGGGTGCAGACGTTCCTCAAACGCCAACATTACTTTGACAATTCTCAGACCACCACCTGTGCTGCAAAAATCCCCATTTTTATTTTTTTCCTTCAGCATTTGTCACAACCTTCCAGGCATCTTTTTGCTTCCTGAGCCTCCCGCCACCGTCCTGCCAGAATCCCCCCCCGCCGAGCCCCGCTCATGCAGGCCCCCCGCCGACAGACTACCTTTCCCACCCGTGACTGATGAGACATGAATACAAATCAAGCGCTTCCAAAAGAGCCCATGCAGCCCCTCCCCGTCTCCCTTTCCTCCGTCGCCACCAAGGACACGCAAAAGACGTTCTGCTGATAAGGAGCCATCTCGCCTGACACATGATGGCGCCGCCATCATCGTTTGCAGGTTTTTGAGATTAAGGCTATGTTATCACTATAGGTCAGTTACCATTTCTCCCCCCATATGTGACATGTATCGGATTTTTCATGACAGTTTGTGGTCATAAAACCGATATGCATCCGATGCGACTGCAGTCTGGGCCCTCGGGTCTCCTTCATCCGACTTACACCCCCTTGAAAGGCTACAATCATTTCATTTCTTTACTATAATAGAAGGTCTCGGAAAAACTGGTGGACCAATTAGCACAAAAAAGTCAAAGATGTTTGGGAACTCACGCCAATTTTCCACCAATTCTGGCTCCAACTTCTCAACCACAGGTTCCTCGGAATAGATGTGGAAGTTGAAGCAAAGGTCAAAGTTCTTGACCTAGACCTGTTTTGGAGTGGTGTGCCATCAGGGCCAGCTCCGCCTTCTCTGCTGACCTAACATAATCAGAAATCATGATCATAATTAAAGATAAAGTTTTTTTTTTGTTTTTTTTTCCAAAATATCTAAAAGTATTCATATTCTCTTCATGTCATATTAGTTTGTATCCAATCAGAATTCAGCTAGCTTATGTTGCCATGCTGCACCAAATCAGCCAAAGGCCTTCAGAATCAACAATGCAGGCGTCTATGCACTGTAAGTGAACACAGACATACAGTTGATAGACAGTTGCGATAGCCAATCAGATCACAAGTTGTTGTCAGTAAGGCTTTCTACGTGGCCTCATGTTGAACGTGACATTTACGCGTCCTGTGATTGGATACTCACCGGGAACGTTAGCGGATGAATTTGAGACCACATAGAGTTGAGAGACAGTTGCGATAGCCAATCAGATCACAAGTTGTTGACAGTAGCTGTTCCGTTACGACTATAAGATGAATCAGTGTGTCATGCTAGTCATTTAATTAACATTGATACATGTGTATTTGTCGCCATCATGTGGTCAAGGCAGGTAATATATCTTTCAGAAGTGTGTACTTTGAATCAAACTTTATTGACCGAAAGTTGCATAGGCCAAGCAGTTGCCGATGCATTTTAATTGATTTTTAAATGCGCACGATAATAACCCGTTTTGTACTCTGTTGATGTGATTCAAAACCCAGTAAGGCATAAATGAGTTTTTGTATAGCAGGGGTCACCAACCTTTTTGAAACCAAGAGCTACTTCTTGGGTACTGATTAATGCGAAGGGCTACCAGTTTGATACACACTTAAATAAATTGCCAGAAATAGCCAATTTGCTCAATTTACCTTTAACTCTATGTTATTATTAATAATTTTTATCTTTGTGGAAACACTGATCATCTTAATGATTTCTCACAATAAATATATATTTTTGATGACATGTTTTAAATAGGTTAAAATCCAATCTGCACTTTGTTAGAATATATAACAAATTGGACCAAGCTATATTTCTAACAAAGACGATTCATTATTTCTTCTAGATTTTCCAGAACAAAAATTTTGAAAGAAATTAAAAATACTTTCTACAGATTTTCTAGATTTGCCAGAATAATTTTTTGAATTTTAATCATAATAAGCTTGAAGAAATATTTCCCAAATATTCTTCGTCGAAAAAACAAAGGCTTGAATGAAGAATTAAATTAAAATGTATTTATTATTTTTTGCAATAAAAAAAATAATTTACTTGAACATTCATTTAAATTGTCAGGAAAAAAAGAGGAAGGAATTTAAAAGGTAAAAAGGTATATGTGTTTAAAAATTCTAAAATCATTTTTAAGGCTGTATTTTTTCTCTAAAATTGTCTTTATAAAAGTTATAAGAAGCAAAGTAAAATAATAAATGAATTTATTTAAACAAGTGAAGACCAAGTCGTTAAAATATTTTCTTGGATTTTCAAATTCTATTTAAGTTTTGTCTTTCTTAGAATTATAAATGTCGAGCAAAGCGAGACCAGTTTGCTATTAAATAAATAACATTTAAAAAATAGAGGCAGTTCACTGGTAAGTGCTGCTATTTGAGCTATTTTTAGAACAGGCCAGCGGGCTACTCATCTGGTCCTTACGGGCTACCTGGTGCCCGCGGGCACCGCGTTGGTGACCCCTGCTGTATAGTATTTCTCCAGCAATGGTCATGTGGTGACATCAGTTATGGTATTTTGAGAGGTAATCATTGAAGTCGGAGATCACTGGAGGCCTAGATGGGAAACACACGGCCCGCCACTGATGTTTTGTGTGCATGCAGGTCACTTCAAGGACCCATTCAGGTCATATTATCGTATTTTCTGGATAGCAGAGCCAACCACTAAACTTTAGAAGACAATTTTTGCCATATATTAGCCGCATCGGACTATAAGCTGCAGATATACAGTGGGGCAAAAAAGTATTTAGTCAGCCACCGATTTTGCAAGTTCTCCCACTTAAAATGATGACAGAGGTCTGTAATTTTCATCATAGGTGCACTTCAACTGTGAGAGACAGAATGTGAAAAAAAATCCAGGAATTCACATTGTAGGAATTTTAAAGAATTTATTTGTAAATTATGGTGGAAAATAAGTATTTGATCAACCATTCAAAGCTCTCACTGATGGAAGGAGGTTTTGGCTCAAAATCTCACGATACACGGCCCCATTCATTCTTTCCTTAACGTGTGGTGTTCTTGGGATGCAACTCAGTATTCTTCTTCCTCCAAACACGACAATTTGAGTTTATACAAAAATGGATACATGGATGATACAGCAGAGGATTGGGAGAATGTCATGTGGTCAGATGACACCAAAATAAAACTTTTTGGTATAAACTCAATTTGTCGTGTTTGAAGGAAGAAGAATACTGAGTTGCATCCCAAGAACACCATAACTACTGTGAAGCATGGGGGTGGCAACATCATGCTTTGGGGCTATTTTTCTGCTAAGGGGACAGGGCGATTGATCCGTGTTAAGGAAAGAATGAATGGGGCCATGTATCGTGAGATTTTGAGCCAAAACCTCCTTCCATCAGTGAGAGCTTTGAATGGTTGACCAAATACTTATTTTCCACCATAATTTACAAATAAATTCTTTGAAATTCCTACAATGTGAATTCCTGGATTTTTTTTCATATTCTGTCTCTCACAGTTGAAGTGTACCTATGATGAAAATTACAGACCTCTGTCATCATTTTAAGTGGGAGAACTTGCACAATCGGTGGCTGACTAAATACTTTTTTGCCCCACTGTGTGTGTGTGTATATATATTATATATATATATATATATATATATATATATATATATATATATATATATATATATTAGGGCTGGGCAACGATTAAAAATTTTAATCGAAGTTAATCGCACTATTTCTCTGATTAATCACGATTAACTGCATTGTATACGCAAAGCCCAATAATGAATTCAAAAGTAGTATGTAGTGCAATATTCTCCCACATGAACAAAAGCGCCAAAACATTTGTTGTGCAAACACAATTTAAATCAGTCCTTGTTAAACAGTAGCAGTTAAATAGCATATTTTATGAAAATCAACTCAAAAAATGTAAATACAAACATTTAAGCTTATTACTACCACTGCCAGGGTATTTAAGTTATCCTGTTTGTTATGGAAAATAAATATGAGCCACAATCATAACATCTGAACAGGCAATTTCTGAGGTAACAGCAGAAACATTTTTTTATCAGGGATCTTATGTTTAAAAAAACTTATATTATAGGTAGTGGGCTGTTTTAGGGAATTTTTGATCAAATTATCCGTAGTAGCAATATTAATAATGTTGTGTTTATTCTGCGTAGTGCACTTAAAATAATTATGACCATATCTAGGAATTGATACGATGGGAATTTTCCGATTGTTTGCTTGGTGTTTTGATAAACTGAACGCATAGACATGGTACAGGGAATAAAAGAACTACCCTACCCAGCATGCAACAGGAGTGACGAGCATGCGCGGTAGCCCAGTATAGGTTGTGTCGCCATGACGGCATCTTGTATGTTGAGATATGCACGCTCTGAAAGCAAACGTTAAGAACTCAGCCAACACTCCTCGTCTGCATTATTCATAAATAGACAGACAACACATATAGTCCGCTGCTTTACAGGCCGCTGGATGTAGCCGGCAAAGTATTCCCATGCTAGCTAGCCGGTCTAGCAAGCACGCGTCATTCAGTCCAAAATGGCCCGATCTATCCACATTCAGAATTGTCTGGCGGTCGTAAGTGATCCCGGAGTGACCACGCTGTAAGCCAGCCATGAAATTTGCAGAATTGTCCGGTATTTTTGCCAAATTTTCCATCTTTACCAAGAGCCCCTCCACGCCGAAGCCCGTCCGGGCGCCGCCATCTTTATAAGAAAAGGCGTTAACAAAATAAAAGCATGTAAACAACATAAGCAAATGTGCAATAAAATAATTGTCGGCGTTAATAGATTGATGAGTTAACTCGTAATTAACGCATTAATTTGCCCACCCCTATCATACATATATATATATATATATATATTATATATATATACATACACACACAAACACACATACATATATAAATATGGCAGTGAAAATAATATTTTTGTTTTTATATTGAATATTTATATATTAAATGTATACAATAATGTAGTGTATAAAAAAAGTGAAATTTCGATCCCTATATACAGATAGGAGTTGACACGTGAACCCCATGACCACATATTGTGTTCCAGCGTCTGCCTGCACGTCTTATTGGGTGATATGTGGCTTTTACGACCATCTTCTATGAAGTTATTTAGCTCCAGAAGGACAAAGCCGGGAGAGGTGATTAAAAGTGCGAATGGAATGTCACATCTAATAGATACAGAGCATAGCAGTGGGGGACCAAATGGAAAAAGAGAGGCGGTGGACGGGCAGCCAGAGAAAAAGCAAAGAAAACGTCTTTGTTTCAGTCAGGTGAAGGGCTCACTGGTGGCCTCCCCTTCTGCAATCTCAGGTGTAATTACCCACAGAAAATGACGGGTAAGTGGACAAGACATAAGCCTTTTGAGGCCCATTGCCTCCCTCACACCAATTCCTCCGTATGACACCGAGAGGAAACATTTACAACAATAAAATGCTCACTAACCGCCGTCCCGGCTTTGCAGCATGCTGTTATGTTGCAGCACAAGTGTGTCCTTATTTTATGAAGAGATGGCAGTCTTGTAAATTGGCCGGTTGGTGGGATGAACAGAGGCAGTGCAATGAGACAAGTATCTTTGAAAAGGGATGGGAAATTAATGTTAAATTTGACGTAAATCGTATTAAAGTGTACTAAATGAAGGGGAGTAGGGGTGTACTGATATCACCTATCGGCCCGATATTAGCAAAAAACATGTCGGATTATAACATCTTGCATTTAGATTCTCCGCTATTAATGCCCTGATACTCGACAGCCAGTTAAAGGGGAACATTATCATAATTTCACAAGGGTTAAAACCAATAAAAATAAGTTCCCAGTGGCTTTTTTTTTTTTTCAAAGTTTTTTTCAAAATTTTACCCATCATGGGATATCCCGAAAAAAGGCTTTAAAGTGCCTGATTTTCGCTATCTGTGAAGCCACCGTCCATTTTCCTGTGACGTCATCCAGTGATGCCAATACAAACAACATTGCGGCTACCACAGCAAGATATAGCGACATTAGCTCGGATTCAGACCCGGATTTCAGCGACTTAAGATTCAACAGATTACGCATGTATTGAAACGGAAGGTTGGAGTATGGAGGTAGATAGCGAAAACGAAATTGAAGAAGAAACTGAAGCTATTGAGCGAATAGCTATTGACGCTATTCGGCGATCGCCTTCTAACCAACGATTGAGTGTTGCAGGATATCCATACATCTATGTGCCATGTCTGCCTTAGCATCGCCGGTAAAATGTGCAGACCAAACGATCGGGACGTTTGCATCTTGTGACACTGGAGCAACTTAAATCAGTCGATTGGTAAGTGTTTGTTTGGCATTCAATGTGGGTGTACATTAAATTTGTGGCATTAAATTTGTATGTACAAATGTACATACAGCTCGCTTAAATAGGATGTTAGCATTGATTAGCATGCCATGCTAATCGATGCACACTCCACGTAAGTCAACTTGAATCCGTCCCTGATCCTGTTGTAACACCCTCCGACAACACACCGACGAGGCATGTCTCCAAGGTACCGAAAACAGTCGAAAAACCGGAAAATAACAGAGCTGATTTGACTTGGTGTGTGTAATGTGTTTGAGAAAATGGCGGATTGACTACCTATGTGACGTCACGTTGTGACGTCATCGCTTCGAGTGCGAATAACAGAAAGGAGTTTAATTCGCCAAAATTCACCCATTTAGAGTTCGGAAATCGGTTAAAAAAAAAAATGGTCTTTTTTCTGCAACATCAAGGTATATATTGACGCTTACATAGGTCTGGTGATAATGTTCCCCTTTAACAGCTAAATGTCCTCCAATAAGCACTCAAAGTTGATTCATCATGTCATTTCCGAAAGGTAAACATGGTAGGCTATATAGCTAGCAGCTACACAACAGCTAAGCAGACAACAGCACACAAGCTGTACATACATAATTATTGTCCTTAATTGAACAATACTGCGGTCTAAGAGACCACAATTTTCGGTATAAATAAGTATAAAATAATCATAGTTGAATATTACTTACATATAAAATGTCTCCAAAGCAGAAGCTTATTGGAAAGTATCCAGTAACGAATGTGTCGGCATCATTCCATTTACTATGCAATGAGCTTAATTTGATGGAATATTGTGGGTGGTAATTGTGTCCGAAAAAAAAAAAGTTCTCACTCCATTTCAACTTAAAGACAGCATTTCCATTCCCTATGGTTAATAATGGATAGGTTAGTGTTTTCATACCTCCCATTGTTCTCTGTTTGAGTCATTTCACTTAATTGAACCTTTAATAACATTCTTCACGAAAAAATAATACAAGTATGTATGATTAATGCTGATGTCGTATCGGAGCAATATTGGGCCCCCTAAAATAATATTGTTTTATTATTTTTCAATACAATTTTTTTAAAACACCGCAATCTTGTATTGGAAGTTTGTTTTCCACAAAATAGCCTGATGCTGCAATTTAAAGAGTTTCAAAGTGCTTTTAGTGAGCCCTACTGGGAATATGTTGTGTTGTGTGTTTGTAGCTTCAATGCTTATATGCATTTAACCATGACAGAGTGTTTGCCTCCAAGAGTTATTCACTTTTTCTAACGTTTTATATGACATTTCTAACAAACACAACAAGGTGACAGAGTGCAAAAGTAGGACAAGAACAATAGCATCATTAGCATGTGAGCTACAGTGCTAACATTACACTGCACATTTCAACAACAACAACAAAAGTTCAAATTTACAGTTCGTACATGTGTTGGCAGAACTCCAGACTTTAGTTTAAGGTGAGATTTTTGTATTATTATTATTATTATTAGTATATATATATATATATATATATATATATATATATATATATATATATATATATATATATATATATATATATATCCTTCCATCCATTTCTACCGCTTATTCCCTTTGGGGTCGCGGGGGGCGCTTGTGCCTATCTCAGCTACAATCGGGCGGAAGGCGGGGTACAACCTGGACAAGTCGCCACCTCATCGCAGGGCCAACACAGATAGACAGACAACATTCACACACTAGGGCCAATTTAGTGTTGCCAATCGACAATTTGTTCAATTAATAATGGAGACATCAAAGAAGAAAGATGTAGGTGGGAAGCGGTGTATATGCGGCCGCCTTTAGCAACACAAACACAGCCGGTGTTTTCTTGTTTACATTCCCGAAAGATGACGGTGAAGTTTTTCTATGGAACAGAGCGGTCAAGCGAACGTGGTTCTCTACCACGTCAACCAGAAGGTTTCAGTGAGAAAATGGTGGTAATAAGTTGGCTCTTACCGTAAACATGAGCGGAGAGATTGCGTCTTTCCAGCTGCACTTGTCAAAGTGGCAGCTGCGGATTCTCTTTCCTCCTACCACCGGCCGCCCCCGACTGTCGGATGCTTCCAACGTGGAGGAAGAATCGGCTGCCTTCGCCTCGTCGAGAAACGTGGCTTCCCTCGGATACACTGGCGGTCACCACACCCCTCCGACCTTCAGGTTGTACAGGTACGACCATATAATCTCACTAAAACACTAGTAAGACAATAAGCATATAAGGGATTTTCCAGAATCATCCTAGTAAATTTGTCTAATAACATCTGAATCGCTCTGCTGTCTATTTTTTTTTCTTCTAGTCCTTCACTCTTACTTTCCTCATCCACGAATCTTTCATCCTCGCTCAAATTAATGGGGAAATTGTCGCTTTCTCGGTCCGAATCGCTCTCGCTGCTGGTGGCCATGATTGTAAACAATGTTCAGATGTGAGGAGCTCCACAACCCGTGACGTCACGCGCACAATGTCTGCTACTTCCGGTACAGGCAAGGCTTTTTTATTAGCGACCAAAAGTTGCAAACTTTAAAAAAAAATATGGCAATATCGCGAAATGACCAAGTATGACACATAGAATGGACCTGCTATCCCCGTTTAAATAAGACAATCTAATTTCAGTAGGCCTTTAAGGTGGACTGAGGTGTTATCATGTCTATGAGACTTCAAAAGTGACAGAACGCCAAACAAGTTCAGAAAATAACAGATTTTAACATCAAACAGAAGTCAATTTTGTATGAAAGTGGAACTGACCTGTGGACCGGTGTTGTACCGGAGATAGTGTTCTACTCCAGTCCTTTGGTTGGGTTTTGACTGTAATGACAAGGGGAAATAGAAAAATCACGTGATTATTTTTCGTAATTCCATCCAAGTCGCGATGAGATGGCGACTTGTCCAGGGTGTACCCCGCCTTCCGCCCGACTGTAGCTGAGATAGACGCCAGTGCCCCCCGTGACCCCAAAAGGGAATAAGCGGTAGACAAATGGATGGCTGGATGGCTGGCATCCAAGCAAACAACCAACTCAATAATATACAGACCGAAGCTCACTAAACAAAACCATCTTTAACAAAACACAGAAGAAAACCAGTAACGAGAGCTTACAGGCCAGCGAGCGCGGTTTAAAGCGTTGTTCACCCTTGGGCAAGGTGATGGAGCTGCCAGCTGCTGGAAAGTGCAAACACTGTCAGAATGGCAAACATCATCATTTCCTCTTAAAGAGACACATGGGGAAGCTAAATAGTCTTCTTGCACCTTTAACATACTGTGAGTGATGCAAATATATTATATCCACACATATTGGAGTATTATTTGTTTTACATAAACATGCTCACAGCTTTTTTGATGCCAACTCATTTCTACGCTAAAACTAATGTTAAGTATAAAGTATAAATTATTCAGGATAACAAGTGCGTTGTTTCCATAGTGCTGGTTCGTTATCATTAGCAGTAAGTAAACATAGACTGGAGAAAAGCCTGACATCATCACTCTGTTCATAATGTCATTTCACCCAAGGCATCCATCAGTGTTGAACATACACACACACTTTCTTACATGCATAAACACATACACGCACACACACACACTTTCAGTACATATTCATACTCACAGTGCATCAGTGTCAGCAGGAAACTATTTTACGATCAATTTGGATCCACGGAGGAGTGAGTCGACGTTCCTCCCGGCAAAGCAAATATTGATATCAATTTGTCGATGGTGAAATGGGAAACTACAATTGTTTTGCTTTTTTTGTTGAAAGACGCAATGTCGATAAGTGAAATGCATATGTTCACCCTAATGCACCAAAATTGAAAATAATAATTTTTCAATAACACTTTAAAAATTATGTATTAATTGCTGCATTTTTGTGTAGTCTGATAAAAAGCATGTATTTTAAAATTGAATTATTATTATTATCCTTTTATTTATACAAACAAAATTATGTAACAATTAGTTGTCTGATAAAAGGCATGCATTTTAAAATGGAATTATTATTATTATTTTATTCATACAACCAAAAGGGACGGCGTGGCGCAGTGGCAGAGTGGCCGTGCGCAACCCGAGGGTCACTGGTTCAAATCCCACCTAGAACCAACCTCGTCACGTCCGTTGTGTCCTGAGCAAGACACTTCACCCTTGCTCCTGATGGGTGCTGGTTGGCGCCTTGCATGGCAGCTCCCTCCATCAGTGTGTGAATGTGTGTGTGAATGGGTAAATGTGGAAGTAGTGTCAAAGCGCTTTGAGTACCTTGAAGGTAGAAAAGCGCTATACAAGTACAACCCATTTATAAATTATTTAACAATTAGTTGTCTAATAAAAAGCATGTTTCTCCAAATTAAGGGAGTTTAAAAAAAAAAGTAAAACCCCTAAAATTTACTTAATGAAAACAATTATTGTCACAACTTGGCTTGGACATGGATTGTTTCTTCGACGCAGATGGGGATCAGCACGAGCGAGGCGTGGACGTGAGTACATGACATTTATTTAATAAACAAACAACAAAAGATGCTCACCATGGAGGTACAAAACTTGGCTACACAGTACAAACGTGAAACAAAAACACCTGCCCGATGGCATGAAATGATGGACATAAACTAAAGGACTTCGCACAAAAACAATTGGCTATGAACTATAAACAAAGACTTACTTGGACAAAATGAACAGCGTAGCAAGGCATGAAGCAGATAAAAGAGGGCGTGAAGGAGGTGCAGCATGGGTAGCGTGTGTGAAGATCCCAGAATGAAGACAAGAAAAAGAGTGACTTTAGTAGCTATGATAATTAGTGAAAACAGGTGTGAGGCTGAGGACAGGGACGTGACATGACAGGTGAAAAGTAATGAGTTGGCATGGAGACGAAAACAAACCAGGAAGTGCCAAGACTGAACTTAAATGTCCAAAAAACTAAACATAACCTGACCAAAACCAAAACATAAACTTACAGGCGTGACAATATGTAATAATTTTCATGTCAAGTCATCATTAAATGGCCCTGATATGTCAAAAGTCATTAATATATCATGTTCTTTTCCGACACCTTTATAACTGATAACAGTAGTTCAGCCGGGATATGCTCATTTCAAAATGAGATTTACAGCCCCAAAATCATGTTATTGTTTTCATTTCAATGCCCCGCCCTTCACTGTTTTCCCAATTTCAAAGTCTGTGAGTTAATCACATCCAGGTTTCCAAATACGCACCGCCATCTTTGACTATCTACTGCCTCTGGTAAAGTTACTAAACATGTCAGACCTTAGTAAATCTAAAAGGCGTTGTTACGATTCTCAACTTATTCATGACAAAGCCAGTAACAAAACAAAGATTTGTGTTGGGATACCTTTGAAAGATGGAGATAATTTTTTTCATCTGACACCACACTTGCTAATTTCCTCCTTGATAGGCAAGTAAGGCGTTTACGTTTTCTTACTATTTGTAATAAATGAAAATGGACATTTCGCATGTAAACTATATTGTCCAATACGGTCTACAATTTTGTCCAAAAAAGTTAGTATGTTCGTGCAATGAATGCTTAGTGTGATAATGCTTAGCATGCTAGCCCGGTCAATAACACATCGACATATAGGCTAACAGGGGAAATGAATGCCCGTTAGCCTGTATGTCGGTGCGTATTTGAACTGACAGGGCAACATATATTTTCGACAAATAAAACCTGTGTGGATATGGGTAGTGTCAGTGCCTATTTCGTTCTCAGTATGCTGATACAAATGAGTTCCAACGGCTGTGAAACGTATGAGGCTAACCAAATCACATGATAAAATACTTCCTTATTTGTGTAGCTTATAGGCAATACCTTGGTAAAATGTCTCCTCTTTAGTTTTGAGCATAAGTTAGGCTGCTAAGCATGCCTTAATTATTTTCACCAGTATAACCATTGCCAGCGTTGGTTGTAGTTTGTTTTAATCTTTGTTTTCTGATAGTACCGACAATAGATAGATAGATAGATGGATAGATAGTACTTTATTGATTCCTTCAGGAGAGTTCCTTCAGGAAAATTAAAATTCCAGCAGCAGTGTACAGAGTTGAGATCAATTTAAATAAAAGTAAAAAGTAAATAATGGGGGTTTAAATGGAAACAAAATAGAGAAATATTACAATAAGAATAAAAACTAAAAAGCAACAATGGGAATACAAATATAACAGTAAAATAAGAATATAACAAGACAAAGTAGGCAGTAGTGACCATGTTATGAAAAAAATAACCATATGATAGCCATTTGTTGTGATATTCTACGCAGGCATGACATAATTCTTCCTGAAAATAGACTAAGTTATGTATAAAATGTGTTAGTTGGAGATTTGTTATCGACAAAACGCTTATCTATTCAGTTATTATGGTACCAGCACCTCAAACCCTAGTAAAAGGCAGTAGAAGTTTGAAATAAGGGGGACCGGAGGGTGTGTTCCAACTATCGTGGGATCACACTCCTCAGCCTTCCCGGTGGGGTTTGTTCGGGTGTACTGGAGGGGAGGCTACGTCGGATAGTCGAGCCTCGGATTCGGGAGGAGCAGTGTGGTTTTCGTCCTGATCGTGGAGCTGTGGACCAGCTCTATACTCTCGGCAGGGTTCTTGAGGGTGCATGGGGGTTTGCCCAACCAGTCTACATGTGCTTTGTGGACTTGGAGAAGGCATTCGACCGTGTCCCTCGGGAAGTCCTGTGGGGAGTGCTCAGAGAGTATGGGGTATCGGACTGTCTTATTGTGGCGGTCCGTTCCCTGTACGATCAGTGCCAGAGCTTGGTCCGCATTGCCGGCAGTAAGTCGAACACATTTCCAGTGAGGGTTGGACTCCGCCAATGCTGTCCTTTGTCACCGATTCTGTTCATAACTTTTATGGACAGAATTTCTAGGCGCAGTCAAGCCGTTGAGGGGTTCCGGTTTGGTAACCGCAGGATTAGGTCTCTGCTTTTTGCAGATGATGTGGTCCTGATGGCTTCATCTGACCGGGATCTTCAGCTCTCGCTGGATCAGTTCGCAGCCGAGTGTGAAGCGACCGGAATGAGAATCAGCACCTCCATGGTTCTCGCCCGGAAAAGGGTGGAGTGCCATCTCCGGGTTGGGGAGGAGACCCTGCCCCAAGTGGAGGAGTTCAAGTACCTAGGAGTCTTGTTCACGAGTGAGGGAAGAGTGGATCGTGAGATCAACAGGCGGATCGGTGCGGCGTCTTCAGTAATGCGGACGTTGCACCGGTCCGTTGTGGTGAAGAAGGAGCTGAGCCGGAAGGCAAAGCTCTCAATTTACCGGTCGATCTACGTTCCCATCCTCACCTATGGTCATGAGCTTTGGGTCATGACCGAAAGGATAAGATCACGGGTACAAGCGGCCGAAATGAGTTTCCTCCGCCGTGTGGCGGGGCTCTCCCTTAGAGATAGGGTGAGAAGCTCTGCCATCCGGGAGGAACTCAAAGTAAAGCCGCTGCTCCTTCACATCGAGAGGAGCCGGATGAGGTGGTTCGGGCATCTGGTCAGGATGCCACCCGAACGCCTCCCTAGGGAGGTGTTTAGGGCACGTCCAACCAGTAGGAGGCCACGGGGAAGACCCAGGACACGTTGGGAAGACTATGTCTCCCGGCTGGCCTGGGAACGCCTCGGGATCCCCCGGGAAGAGCTAGACGAAGTGGCTGGGGAGAGGGAAGTCTGGGTTTCCCTGCTTAGGCTGTTGCCCCCGCGACCCGACCTCGGATAAGCGGAAGATGATGGATGGATGGATGGATGGAGTAGTCCAGTCGATCGAGCTGGATTTGGCTGTGTATCTGGCAACCTCAGTCAGGGAGAGAGAGAAGGGGACTACAGAATTTTGACCATGATTGCATTACCATTTCTGGCCACATTATTACATATGGCACCTTTAACCATAACACCATGTATTTTCAAATTTGGCGATTACTCCATTTGTATATTAATTTTATCCCAATTTCTCTAGAAATTGGTACATTTTCGACCGTCAGCAATCAAATAACACATTCTTGGTGTAAGTAATTAGCATGTTTTCTGACACTAACAGCGCTGGCCTTAAAAATATTGTTGTTGGGTGAAAATTTGGTGGGGGATTTTTTTAATTGAAAAAAACAACAAAAAAAACCAACAACATAGACTTTGCTTCTTGTTGGTAAATTAAAACCATGTCCATCTGTAAACATATGTTTATTGTCGCTTATTTGTGTACGAATTCTATCTCAATTTTGTAGAAAATGGTTGATTTTTTTTTTAATGTTAGACTGCCTGCAATCGAACAACAATCACATCCTTGGTGTAGATAATAACATGTTTCCCACAATAACTGTGCAGACTTTTCAGAAAAGCACGCATCTCCAAATTTGGTGTATTTTTTCAATTAGAAAACAGTGAAACAGACTTAGCTTCTCCTTCAGTAAATCATATCCATCTCCAAATGTAGTATTTTTTTAATTAAAAACAAAACAAAACAAATCAAAACATATGTTTCTTTTGGGTAAACAATATTAACATGTCGGGCACAGGTGTCAATCTTAAGCCCGCTACGTCATTTTGTGTGCCTGAAAAAAATGTGTGGCAAGAAAATACAGTACCTCTGGGTTTTATTTTTTAATTAAATGCAATAATTATTTCAATTTTGATATAAAAAAATGCATATCTTTTAAACTTTAATATCGTCTGATCGTGCCATATATTGTATTATTATATACTGTATTACAAAACATTGTTGTAGAGAAATAATAGTTAAATATCTGCTTGACACTTTTACTTGTGATTTCAAAGCAAATTATCCATTCAATACATAACTATGCATAGGCAATTGTGTAATAATATCAGGTGTTGATTATACATTTATATTAGTGTTGACAAATTATGTTTTTTAAATTATATGCATCACACTTGAATTTAGAATCAATCATGATTAATCACAGGTTATTACCCGCAAGCAAAATTGAAATTAATAAAAAAAAAAAAGGTCTTCTTAAGGAAGCCATTACTGCGATGTGGCGCTTAATAAAAAATAGATCTCCAAATTGGGTGTTCTCCATGTTTATATAAATATTAACCCACTTTTTTTATAATAATAATCAAAAAATGTTGTGGTGGTAATAAAATGTTTTATGACAAAAGAGCAGCCCAAAAAATATGGTTTCCTGTTAAAAAGCACATATTGCAAAATTGGGTTTAGAGTTTTTTCCCTTTTATCTAGAAAACAAAATCACTTTCCAATATAGTGCATCAAATGTTTGTTTAATACAAAAAATAACACATAGTTTTTTTGCATCACTGTCTGGTAATACCATATAATGCCAAATTTGGTATTTTTTATTTTAATCAGGAATATCAGTATATATATATATATATATATATATATATATATATATATATATATATATATATATATATATATATATATATATATATATATATATATATATATATATATATATATATATATATATATATATATATATATATTCCCTAATGTTGGAAACGACTTGACACATGACTTTAATGCTTCAATGCATTTCTGAGAAAGAACTTTAAATAAGATCTTAACAGGATTTGTCAGTTTGATGTAGATTTCTGGAAAAGCCATTTGTATTCCTTTGAGGTTGCATGAGTTTATTGGCAATCTCATAAATGTGATTCTTTGAAACTGTAGGCTGCTCTGACATTGTGTGCGTGTGTGTGTGTGTGTATGTGTGTGTGTGTGTGTGTATGTCGCATGCGACTCTTAATCTGCCTTGAAAGCCCATCAAAAAGCATGAAGTGCTCGACAGCAAAAGGAAACGTATAGAGAACACAGTCGCCTTTCCCTTTTTCTGAGATCTCTGTAACAACGTCTTTTATGTTTTATCAAGCTTAATGAGGACACAATTCTCTTGAACGTCTTAATTAAGATTTATCTCATCCACCCAGATGAGGACAAATGTTAACTTTGGGACATCAGTTATAACCACAGTCGAGGATGAATGTGAGCATAGGTATTTGTTGTTTTTGTGTGGGCTTTGAATAATGTGTGGCCAAACTATTACATAAATAAAATACATATATATATATATATATATATATATATATATATATATATATATATATATATATATATATATATATATATATATATATATATATATATATATATATATATAAATAAATATATATATATATACAAACACATCCATACTTATGTATGTTTGTATACATATATATGTAAATATATAAATATATATGTATATATACATATGTATATATATACATATATATACATATACATACACATACAGTATATATATGTATATGTGTGTGTATATACATATACAGTATATACATGTGCATATATATATACATATATATATATATATATATACATATATATACACACATATATGTGTATATGTATATACAGATATACAATATATACACATACATATATACAGATATACAGTATATACACATGCATATACAGTATATATATATACACATACGTATACAGTATGTATATGTATGTGTGTATATACATGTGTATATATACACATATATATATATACACACATACATATATACATATATACACACACACACATATATATGTACACAAATATATATGTGTATGTACAGATAAACATTATATACACCACTATTTAAGGGACACATACTACCGTTAGACCACCATTAAAAGCCTCTAGTACAAAGCAGAGTACCTGTAAGTAATCTGCATAATGTGTCTAAACTAAGCTCTTTTTTTATAATGCTGTTAATAGGTGTTATATATATATATATATATATATATATATATATATATATATATATATATATATATATATATATATATATATAAATATATATGTGCATACACACACACACACACACACACACACATGCGCGCGCACACATACACACACGAGTACGTATTAAAATGTTGACAACAAGCTTACATTTTTGGAAGAATCCGTACATTATGTCGCTATAAGAAAATATCTATTGTTTATAAGGAAAATGTATCATAATCATTTATCCGTCTAATTTAAACGAATCCAATTCTCTCAAGTCAAACCGCATTTGGTCCGGATCTGATCCAGACCATGCGTTGGTCAACAATCCTAATTAGTGCGCAACCCAAGGGTCCCTGGTTCAAATCCCACCTAGTACCAACCTCGTCACGTCCGTTGTGTCCTGAGCAAGACACTTCACCCTTGCTCCTGATGGGTGCTGGTTGGCGCCTTGCATGGCAGCTCCCTCCATCAGTGTGTGAATGTGTGTGTGAATGGGTAAATGTGGAAGTAGTGTCAAAGCGCTTTGAGTACCTTGAAGGTAGAAAAGCGCTATACAAGTACAACCCATTTAATTACACATTAAAATGTTCAATTTGACAGTAAATCCTGTTATAGTGATGACCGTTTGGATTTAGTCTTTTATTTTCCTGTGTTTAGTATTGTTTCCTTTCGGACTGTTTGTTTTGCTGCACCTTCACTTTCGGTTCACTTTCCTGCCAGCGCACCTGTCAAGTCTACTTGGCTTCACTTGATGCTCCTTGCCAGTGCTAGATTATTGTCAGTGTGCATGTGTTACTTAGTTGCCACTACGTGCCATGTGCTGGCCTTTTGGATCTGCCGTGTTGCTCTCTATGTAAAGAATTTAGTTATTTGACCTGAACTCCACCTTGTGTCTCTGCATACTGGGGTCACGCCATTTGCCGACATGTGCCACCTTGACAATTTTCTCTAAAATATTAACTGATAAGTAGCTTATTTCATGGTTTTCAATTGAAAAAAGCAAACTGTGTTGTATAGGTGCGAAACATAGGCATAAAAAAAAGCGCTTTTCAGTCAAGGCTAGTTTTGTTGACATGTGAAGAGACATTTAAAGATACTAGTTTTTCTTTTTTGCCAGATGACTACTGTACAAGACAAAATAAGAATGTTATTCTGTGCTGAACAGCTAAAAATTGTTGTTCTTAGAGTGAACAAAAAAATATAATCCACAACATTAGTTTGTGAACGGGGGGGGGATATGAAAATGATTGACAGACTATGTTGAGACGGTAATACAAAAATCAGCACTGCAAAATTATATTAAAATCATCTCCCTGTATGATCAGTGTCAGAGCTTGGTCCGCATTGCCAGCAGTAATTTGGACCCGTTTCCAGTGAGGGTTGGACTCAGCCAAGGCTGCCCTTTGTCACCGATTCTGTTCATAACTTTAAAAAGATTAAACAAAATAAAACACATTTTTATGCATATGTAAATGTATTCAGCTATCAACATTCATTCACTTTCTTCTTTCCTTCATGGATCTAAACTTTACCACTGTCGGTATTTTTTTTCCTATATTTTCATTTAATGATGTAGGTGAATGTTGTCTGTCTATCTGTGTTGACCCCGAATGCAGCTGAGATAGGCTCCAGCACCCCCCGCGGGACAAGCGGTAGAAAATGGATGGATGGAAGGTTGTAGGTGTATTTATTTCAGTTTAAAAGTGTGGAAAGTTTTTTGCTTTGGTCATGAAATGATGATAATGGTGTGCCAGGGCATACATGCATATGCCCAATGTAATCAATTATTCTCACCTGTATGTAGATCATCGGTCGTTTTTAAAAACCGTCACATCTCCACTTTCTTGGCGAATAATGCCAACAAACTTAGAATTTTGCAAGTTAGTTTCAACGTCATTTAATACAGCGGCACTCAATGCCTCTAGCATTTCATCTCTGGCAAAGTGCATTACTTTGACGTCGACCAATAAGTAGTAATCAATAATAAATGTTCATAGTTTTTTTTGATTGATTGAGACTTTTATTAGTAGATTGCACAGTACAGTACATGTTCCGTACAATTGACCACTAAATGGTAACACCCGAATAAGTTTTTCAACTTGGTTGGGGAGGAGACCCTGCCCCAAGTGGAGGAGTTCAAGTACCTAGGAGTCTTGTTCACGAGTGGGGGAAGAGTGGATCGTGAGATCGACAGGCGGATCGGTGCGGCGTCTTCAGTAATGCGGACGTTGTACCGATCTGTTGTGGTGAAGAAGGAGCTGAGCCGGAAGGCAAAGCTTTCAATTTACCGGTCGATCTACGTTCCCATCCTCACCTATGGTCATGAGCTTTGGGTCATGACCGAAAGGATAAGATCACGGGTGCAAGCGGCCGAAATGAGTTTCCTCCGCCGTGTGGCGGGGCTCTCCCTTAGAGATAGGGTGAGAAGCTCTGCCATCCGGGAGGAACTCAAAGTAAAGCCGCTGCTCCTTCACATCGAGAGGAGCCAGATGAGGTGGTTCGGGCATCTGGTCAGGATGCCACCCGAACGACTCCCTAGGGAGGTGTTTAGGGCACGTCCAACCGGTAGGAGGCCACGGGGAAGACCCAGGACACGTTGGGAAGACTATGTCTCCCGGCTGGCCTGGGAACGCCTCGGGATCCCCCGGGAAGAGCTAGACGAAGTGGCTGGGGAGAGGGAAGTCTGGGCTTCCCTACTTAGGCTGTTGCCCCCGCGACCCGACCTCGGATAAGTGGAAGAAGATGGATGGATGAACTTGGTTAATAATTTGACCCGGCAAATATAAACAAAACCCCAAAGGGAATAAGCGGTAAAAAATGGATTGATGGATGGAAGTATAAACAAAACACCGGCGGAAAGCGATAATCGATTAAAAAAAACAACAACAAGCAAACCGGGTGGTAAAAATAAAGATTTAAAATCTGCTCATACTTCCGGAAATTTGCGACCTTTCGGATTTTAATGCATAAAAAGACAAAAAGTGCTATAACACAAACACTGACTACAGTATAGTGATTCACTTGTTGATTTCCTACAAATGTTTAAGCCTTGGTGGAGGTCTTTACTCTCTATAGTTGTGCTATGACGCCTACAGTAGACCACATTACAGCACAGATAGGAGGAGACAATTATCACAAAGTACCAATAATCAGTGTTGTAGTGGATCACCGCCAAACACCCCCATGACTACTTGGAGACCCCCGCTAGTTGTTCCCCTCATTTATTAGATCCTCCCGTGTCAGCTCATCAATGGCACCCCTGCAACTGTTGTTGTGCAAACACGGCAGTAAAATCGGCGAGCACCTGTTCGAAACTGCTGCTGCTGAGGCCCAAATGTGTTTGCTCAAAGCACAAAGGAGGACCAAAAGTGACGCTACCCTGGTGCCTGCTGGCCTCATTTCCTGCTGCCTAATTACCGCCGCCAAGGAAGTTTGGGGAGTGTTTGTTTGTGTGCAACTTCTTTGCGAGAGTCAAATATGTGTGGCCCCTAATCAGTGGGCCTGTGGTATTACCAACAATAATTAAAGGTCTTAGTGGACACATGCGTGGACAGCACCTTTTAGCTCTTATTTCCAAAATTGTGTACACTACTGAATTGGGATCTTATGGCCGCTTATGTGGAAAATGATACTGGCGTCTGGTGGTGTCCGAAGAGTATAACATACAATGGAATTTGGGGGAAAAAAAGAGAAAAAATTTAAATTTGCATGTCACTACACATGAGGTACACGTTTGTGTAATTATGGACCAGTGACATGCTGTCAAGGGAGGCAAGTGAGGCAGTGCCTCACCTGCCACCAGGTGGCTTAACCATGAGATGTTCCAAAACGAAGTAATAAAATAAAATAAGTTTTAATATAAGGCTTCACGGTGGCAGAGGGGTTAGTGCGTCTGCCTCACAATACGAAGGTCCTGCAGTCCTGGGTTCAAATCCAGGCTCGGGATCTTTCTGTGCGGAGTTTGCATGTTCTCCCCGTGAATGCGTGGGTTCCCTCCGGGTACTCCGGCTTCCTCCCACTTCCAAAGACATGCACCTGGGGATAGGTTGATTGGCAACACTAAATTGGCCCTAGTGTGAATGTGAGTGTGAATGTTGTCTGTCTATCTGTGTTGGCCCTGCGATGAGGTGGCGACTTGTCCAGGGTGTACCCCGCCTTCCGCCCGATTGTAGCTGAGATAGGCGCCAGCGCCCCCCGCGACCCCGAAAGGGAATAAGCGGTAGAAAATGGATGGATGGATGGATGGAAGTTTTAATATTTCTCTTTTGGTTTATGCTTCCTATGTTATTTTGGTGTGGTTCTTGTATATTTTGATAATTTTCATGGTCAAAATCACGGAAATGCCATGTTTTCTGATCAAAACAATGCAGCAGATGAGAAGTGAGTCAGACACAGGTGGTGCCTCCACGGCTACACACAGTGTGTATAAGGCATGTGCGTGCGAGGGGGCGCATGCTTATTGCCACGTGGAAAAGGCATGTCCTGAGGCAGCAAGTACCTCTGCCTCAAGGTAGGGGGCGATATATTGTCAACTTGCAGTTCAATACCTCAGCAGTACTCCGACTCGCCACACTGGGAGAAGTGGGGGCGCTCAAGCTAGCAGACACAGGTCTCTCCAGCGGAAGCCAGCATTTTTTTCTTTTTTTTTTTTTTTTAACTGTATTTATAACAAACATGGCATTTTTATTAGAGTAAGCCAGAGTTTGTGAGGTTTTTATGTCGGATGCAAAAATATTGTTTAATTTCTTGGAATGAAATTAAATTAAATGAATGTTTCTGCCAATATGGAGGATTATATACTGTATTCAAGATGAAATACTTCTCTAAACTGGACTTTTAAGACAAAATTAATGCGATCATACGAAGTACTTTTCATGGAGGATAGCTATTGCTGCTTCAGATGCAAATACAGTAAGGTAATATACACTCACAATACTTGATTTATTCTATTTATTTAACTTTTATCAAACAGTTTTTGGACCCATTTATCATGTCATGATATAATTATGATAATGTTTTTATGAAAGTGAATAACTCCCTTTTTTTCCCTGTAACTCTAATGTGCAACCTAAATCAACAATGACTAGATCTGTACATACGAATTTAAGTAAAAAAAAAAAAGAAGAAAAAAAGTATGTATGCCTCACCTGGTGTTTAGTTCACCGCACGTCACTGCTATGGACTAAGTGATTTTTAGTTTTTATTCTAATTTAGGTCCAATAAGCCCAAATAGCAAAGAGAAATAAAAAAGCATGTAAACAAACAGCTTGGGCCTTAAGACGTTATTAAGGAGGGGCCACAAACTTTAATAGCGATGTAAGCTTATAACGTTACACTCAGATTTTGACAAAAACATGATGTTCTAGATCAGTGGTTCTCAACCTTTTTTCAGTGATGTACATTTTTGGTTGAACAAAAGAGATAAAGAAGTAAAATACAGCACTATGTCATCAGTTTCTGATTTAATAAATTGTATAACAGTGCAAAATATTGCTAATTTGTAGTGGTCTTTCTTGAACTGCTCGGAAAAAAATATATATAAAAATAATTAAAAACTTGTTGAAAAATAAACAAGTGATTCATTTATAAACACATATTTCTACCTATAGAAGTAATCATCAACTTAAAGTGCCCTCTTTGGGGATGGGAATAGATCCATCTGGATTTATGAACTTCCACAAAAAAATAAATCTTTAACATCAATATTTATGGAATATGTCCCCCAAAAAATCTAGCTGTCAACACTGAATATTGTTGTATTTTTTTTGTCATAGTTTATGAACTTACATTCATATTTTGTTGAAGTATCATTCAATAAATATATTTATAAAGCATTTTTGAATTGCTGCTATTTTTAGAATATTTAAAAAAAATCTCACGTACCCCTTGGCATACCTTTAAGTACCCCCAGAGGTACGGGTACCCCCATTTGAGAACCACTGTTCTTGATAAACAAAATATTCAAACTTAAACTCATCATGTCTGTAGCTGACTGACAAATAATTGACAGGCTTTATTTTAAGATGTGCAGCAAAAGCCTAGTTTTTTTTTTTTAATAAGTAAAGACATGATGAAAACTTAAAGTGTTTATTTAAAAGCCTCTGCTCTCAAAATTGAATCGAACAAATACGCAAGATGATAAATATTTGTTTTCATATGCCAGGGCCGTGCTTCTCAATTATTTTCTATTACACCCCCCCCCCACCAGGAAGAAAAAAATAATTGTATTTTTCTTAAAGCACACACCTGGATTGGCAACCATAAATCCTGAATAATTCAATATAATGTCAATAAAACCCATCCATCCATCCACTTTCTACCGGTTATTCCCTTTTGAGGCGGCGGGGGGCGCTGGCGCCTATCTCAGCTACAATCGGGCGGAAGGCAGTGTACACCCTGGACAAGTCGCCACCTCATCGCAGTGTCAATAAAACTTTTTATTCTATTTTAATGTATAGCAGACTATATATAAAGTGGAAAATAGTAAATTGTCCTTTGGGCGCAACAAGAAAAGCCCAACGTGTTTGTGGAGGTTGTCCTCCTGGCGGTTCTTCAGACCACCAAGCACTGACATGAGAGCCTGTTTCAAGGTTACAATAATTTTTAATTTTTCAATAAGTCCCTCAGTTTCTTTCCAGCAATTGTCTTTTTGCTTTTTTGCTCTTGCTTTGGCTACAGCTCCAATCCCGTCTCTCCTCCTGGCTGCTGCTTATAACAGAGCAACAGGTGATTAGATAACAATGTCCAGCTGGGCCATCTACGCACCTGTCGCCGATTTCGAGGCCGGTCCAGGCACATCCCGCTTCGCTGCAGGCTCGCAGGCCACACCCCCCTACACAGTGTTTAAAACCTTTTAATTGATATTTTAACCTTATAAAAATGTTCTTTGAGTGCAATAGGAAACATATGTTTATAGTATCATAAGATTTTCTGTTAAAATAAAGCCAATATTGACATTTTTCGTAGTTCCCTTTATTTGGAAAAGTATCGGCTGGTACCAGATCATTGGTATGACATTTAAAAAAACAGTTGTGGATAAAAAAAAACTTTCCTACTCTGAAATGTTACAGTACATCATGTTGGAAGTGCTCAATCTCCTGTAATTAAGGCAGTCAGGATTAATGACTAATGAGCAGGTTTTGTAGTGCACAAGTTTCCCAAGCGGGGTTGGAAACATGATATGGCACAACCCTGATAAAGCATGTTCACACGCGATCCATCAATCACACAGCTCCCCTCCCAGGGGGGGCACCACTATTTAAGGGTGACATACTACCGTTAGACCACCATTAAAAGCCTCTAGTACAAAGCAGAGTACCTGTAAGTAATCTGCATAATGTGTCTAAACTAAGCTCTTTCTTATAATGCTGTTAATAGGTGTTAGGTGTTAAGAGGTGGTCTAAAAGTCGACCCCCCCACGTGCATTAATATCATCTCAATGAACTCTTTCATTTCACCGTTTTCGTGTCACTTTTCTTGCTAGTGTGTTGTCAAGTGGTGCAAAGACGACGCTAATGCAAACTGACACGTGAAATGTAGCTCATTGGACCGTCTGCCACCTTCCACATCACACAAACAAGAAGGAAGTAATCGTGGTCGACTAGGAAGTAGGGAATAAACTGATTTTCAGATTTAATCTGGTTTAATGTAAATATATTGAAACAAAAGACTTTTATGACTTTGTTTTCCATTGTATTATTATCCTTCTTAAGCAATCTCAAAAATTATTATTTTTGCTCCTAGAGTTTATGAGATATAGATTGCATATACTAAAAAATGTGGTATGCGAACTTTAGGACGCACCCAAAAAACGTATCCTGACTACTTCTGAGTTGTTTGTTTGCTGAATAATTAGATTTTGGAGATTTGTAAAGAAAAGGGTCTGCAAGGTCTCATTTTATGGTCAGGTTGTCCTTTTACAGCAGCCTTACTAGACGTACAATAATTATCATATGTGTATGATAAGTTCACCCTTTAAATGATATATAATCAAATATTTCATAAATACCATAATATGTATATGACAGTACATGTTTATTAGCAAAAACTAGCAGAACAGAACTAGTCGGTTCTGCTAATGCATTGGTTCTCAAACTTCTTTCAGTGATGTACCCTCTGTGAACACATTTTTAATCCAAGTACCCCCTGATCAGAGCAAAGCATTTTTGGTGAAAAAAAGAGATAAAGAAGTAAAATACAGCACTATGTCATCAGTTTCTGATTTATTAAATTGTATAACAGTGTAAAATATTGTTCATTTGTAGTGGTCTTTCTTGAACTATTTGGAAAAGAAGATATACAAATAACTAAAAACTTTCTACTCATAGAAGTAATCAACTTAAAGTGCCCTCTTTGGGGATTGTAATAGAGATCCATCTGGATTCGTCAACTTAATTCTAAACATTTCTTCACAAAAAAAGAAATCTTTAACATCAATATTTATGGAACATGTCCACAAAAAATCTAGCTGTCAACACTGAATATTGCATTGTTGCATTTCTTTCCACAGTTTATGAACTTACATTCATATTTTGTTGAAGTATTATTAAATAAATACATTTCTAAAGGATTTTTGAATTGTTGCTATTTTTCACTAAATATATTTATAAAGGATTTTTTAATTGTTGCTATTTTTAGAATTTTTTTAAAAATCTCACGTACCCCTTGGCATACCTTCAAGTACCCCCAGGGGTACGCGTACCCCCATTTGAGAACCACTGTGCTAGTGCACTAAAAAAACTGAAATCTAAGTAAGATGAAATCTCAAATAATTTGCTTTTTTTCTGTCTGATAATATAATTCTTCTCACTAAGCAGATTTTATGATAGAGTGTTTTACTCGTTTTAAGGGTTTTGATCCTAAATGATCTCAGTAAGATATTACAGCTTGTTGCTGACAGTTTGTGACCTATATTGAGTAAAACTTGCTTGAAACTAGAATATCAACTGTTGCAAAGCTGTATCATTACACTCACAAGTATAAAACTACTTTTTTAAAGTAATATTTTTTTATTTCAAGCATGAAAAATAAATCATGATGTCGACCGCATGTCATTATGTCAAGATAATGGCACTAGCATTTACTTAATTTTGGAATATTTTCAACCTATTGATCAAAGGTTCTCCTTTTTTTCCTATCAAGAAAAGTGCACTTAATAAAAGTGAGAATATACTTATTTTAAGGTATTTTTGGGTCGATTGAGCTTAGCTAATTTTACTTCTTTTGGAAAGTCTTGACAAGCCGAATTTTATTGTTCTATTGGCAGATAATTTGGCTTAGTTCAAATAAAATACCCCTAATTTACTTTTTGCAGTGTGACTTTTTTTTTCCAACTGTGCTTTTTGTTTATCAAAAGGTAAAACTGCATTATCACCAGGGATGGGCGATATGGTCTAAAATCTATTTTACAATATATATTGCAGACTCCTACGTTAACCATATATATATATATATATATATATATATATATATATATATATATATATATATATATATATTAAAGTATATTATTACCATGAATTGATTAACGTGGACCCCGGCTTAAACAAGTTGAAAAACTTATTCGGGTGTTACCATTTAGTGGTCAATTGTACGGAATATGTACTGAACTGTGCAATCTACTAATAAAAGTTTCAATCAATCAATCAATAGAAATGATACTAGAACCATTACAAATCACGTTACAAAGGATCTTAATTTGGCTGCTGACATATGTAGTTAAACGTCTCGCTCCCGCCTTTTAAAGCTAAGCGCTATCTTTCTATCTGTGTGCTTCCAATTGTTTTACAGCTTTCTTTATTCCTCTCTCCAACAAAAATGTTATTATTTAATAATCGTATCGAATTTACAAAGCACCCACTCTTTCTGTTTTACCGCTTCACTTTCAGCTAGCTAGCTACTAGGCTAGCGAAGCTAAGCTAGTCCCTGTCTGAAGCTCCTGCGCTTTGAAAACAGCAAGAAGTCGACTCGGTGAAAGAAATAACGTGAGTCTGGCTTCCTGTTCTTCGTGCACCTTCCTCATGGATATGTTTGTTGTCCCTGCCAGAGGGCCGTGTCCGCCAGTTAGAGCAGAGTAACTTTGTAACTTTAGACGCCGGTAACAAGTGGGCTAGCATTAGCTGCAGCGAGCTAACTAGCCCAGCTTGCAGCAGCCTTAAGCAGCCTGAAAGCAACAGTGAACTGGTTAAGACGCATAACAGATTTAGCCCTTTAGATAGTCCTACCTCTCAGTCTACACTGCAAAAAGTCAGTGTTCAAAAACAAGAAAAAAAAAACATACAAAAATTAGGGGTATTTTATTTTAACTAAGCAAAATTATCTGCCCATAAAACAAGAAAATTCGGCTTGTCAAGACTTTCCAAAACAAGTAAAAATAGCTTACATCAATGAACCCCAAATTACCTTAAAATAAGTATACCGTATTTCCTTGAATTGCCGCAGGACATATAGTATGCGCCTGCCTTGAATTACTGCCGGGTCAAACTCGCTTCCCAAAATAATTAGCCAATGCTCAGTATTACCGCCTGGTCAAACTCGTGACGTCACAGGTGACACTTCCTCTGTCATCATTTTCAAAATGGAGGAGGCTGATTTCAATACTGGTAATTTGAAATCGCATAAAGGGAAAAAGATTAAGAGCTATTCAGTAGGATTTAAGATCCAAGCTTACATCACACTCAAATTTTTACTGCATGCCTTTGGTAAGTTCCGGAGTGAGAAGTGGTTTTAAAATAATTAGCGCATGCTTACTTTTACCGCATGCCTTTGATAAGCACAGGAGTGAGAAGAGGTTTTAAATTAATTAGCGCCCCGGCGGCAATTCAAGCAAATACGGTATTTTCGCTAATAACAAGTGCACTTTTCTCGGTAGGAAAAAAAAAGACATTTTTTGCTCAATATGTTGAAAGATATTCTTAGAGTACGTAAATGCTAATGCCATTATCTTGACACGATGATATGTGCCTGGCATTACAGTTCTTGAAACCAGCAAACTTATACTAAAATCTAGTTCATTTTTCTTAATGGAAATACAACAAGGCAACAGCTTGTTACTCTCAGAGTCTCCTAGCCACTCAGATAAATCGTATCGTCTGAATATGCATTTTTCCAACGATAACATAAAGTCATTGCGCCAAGTGCGTGCTCTTTCAGTCAATTAGTGAACAGCCCGGTCCCCGGCCAAATTTTTTATCATGGTAATTTTGAATAATTAAATTGAATGTGCATTTCAAACAATTTCAAAATTGTTTGAAATTTCACATGTTAAATGTTTAAATATTAACTGTCAGTTTACTGTACTATGCCGACTGTACTACTATATGAGTACGTATTTTCTATTGTTTCATTGAAATTAGAACAGCAAATTCCATTTGGCTTTCATCTGTTTCAATTATGAGACACATTCGTGTCAAAATCATGATTTTTTTTTCACGCTCGAAGTAAGAATTTATTTCTTTAAAAAAGTAGTTTTATACTTGTGAGTGTTAATGATACAGCTTTGCAACAGTTGATATTCTAGTTTCAAGCATGTTTTACTCAATATAGGTCATAAAATCTCAGCAACAAGCTGTAATATCTTACTGAGATAATTTAGGACCCATCCATCCATCCATTTTCTACCGCTTATTCCCTTTCGGGGTCGCGGGGGGCGCTGGCGCCTATCTCAGCTACAATCGGGCGGAAGGCAGGGTACACCCTGGACAAGTCGCCACCTCATCGCAGGGCCAACACAGATAGACAGACAACATTCACAATTTAGGACCAAAACAAGTAAAACACTAACATAAAATCTGCTTAGTGAGAAGAATTATCTTATCAGGCAGAAAATAAGCAAACATCACCCTTATTTGAGATATTTAATCTTACTTAGATTTCAGTTTTTGCAGTGTACAGGACACCACACTAAGACGGTCTTATAGGTCTGTGGTAAGGTTTTACTGCAGCAGATTGTCATGAGCAATGTCACGTCGATAGCTTTCCTCAAAATACCTAATCCGTCATTTTTCAGAAACGTGGCACATTTCAAAAGGAGCACAAATAATCAGATAGAGACCAAGCAATAATTAAAACTCTTTATCCCATACATGTTCAACTCTTTGACCTTAACTTTCAAGATAAATTCCAAGAGACTGACGGCCTGTAATCAGGATGAGAGAGGTGCTCCCGATCTCTTCTTAGCGCAAAGGTTTTTGCTGTACGCTGTGGTATAATCCCTCTATCTTTGCAGCCCGGGCCGGGCATGAGAATTAATATTACTCTCCGAGGGCCGCCGCTCAAGCCTCTCACAAAAATGAGTTCTGACAAAGTCGGCACTCCTAATTGTATAAGCGTTAGCTCTCTTTGTCCGCTCCCGGGCACATGAGTGGGAGTGATGCTTGCAGAGAGCTGCCCTTTCTGGCCTTAGTGGTGCCAGAAGCCCCCACGCCCCCCCACCAGCCCCCTTAAAACTCCTCAGCGGGAAATCAAATACACTTAATGGAAAGAGGAAGCATTAGGAGTGTAATGGAAACGGGAACAAGATGCAGTTAAGTGTCACCGACCAATCACCGCCTTCCCTGCCAACCGTTGCAGTGGCGGAAAAAAAACCTTTTACCCCAAGTCCGGTGTCAGCGGGCTTCCAGGTGAATGGAGTCATGTGCTACATGCGGCGTTTAACCGACAGAAAATTCTATGCATGATCTATGGTACTATCCAGGAGACTATGAACCTTAAAGGGAATCTACACATTTTATTTTATTTTGCCTATCGTTCACAATCATTATGGCGGGTGTATTTTTTTTTAATGCATTCCAACTCGTAAATAAATGTAAATAAAAGCCTGCATATACAGCGAAAGTCATAAGGAAGTCCTTTATACTGCAAAAAAAACACAAAAATGATAAATAACCATCAAAAGCGCGCCAACAAAACTCTATTTCCATTTCGTGACTTCAATATTAACCAAGTCTTTTGGAGGTCGTTATTAAAAGCGCTAACACAGACAAACTATTTTTAGCGGCGCCGTGATCACTAGCTTGTGTGCCAATGCTGACAACATCGAATGGTAGGGTGCCTCCTCGCTTCCTTTGCTCGTGAAAGTTTATTCTAGAACATAAACCATGCCTCTTACCTGGATAGTAGAAGGATGAGGACGTATTCAAGTTGGTACACTTTGACAGCCAATTTAGGCCCAGGAATGGCGAGAACGACATGAAAAGACGCTTGGTTCCACCCCCCCTTTTCTTTGCGAGTAATTTCTCATCTAAAACATGAATAAAACAAGATTATATTAGTTTGCATCCTAATGACCGCAGACATTGTACTGTAAGTGATGTTTTATCATGTTTGCTAGCGCTCGTGAGGTCTGCAATGTTAGAATAATTATGTGTAAGTTATCACACAACTTTAGTATGCTTAACATCTGTTGCTATAGTTATAAGCTATTGTGCTCAAGCTGTACTTTTTCTATCTGTGCAAGGACAAAACTTCTCGTCTGAGGGGTGGCCTCAGTAGCAGATGTTATCTTTGGTTTAGCCCGCTAACAACCAAGGACTTCAAAGACCTCAACGAAGATAAGACGACAGCACGCAGACGAAGCAGAGACAAGGCGAAATCCCAAGGCCCCAGCACATTCCGTCACGTATTGTGCATACTGGAGCTGCTTTGCATGATATGTGTGACCACTACTTTTAGAGGCGGCCTCAGTGATGTTTACTGGGGAACTCCTGAATAAATAGAGGGATGAAGGCAGCTGTACCTGAGAACATGGGGCGAGACTGTGACTAAGTGTGCAGCTCCATGCGTTCTCCTAATGAGCTAAATTGAACTCTGTCTCTGCACGATTCCTTGCTTCTTGTCTGTTTAATAGATGTCATCAGTGTTTGAACCTGACATGCATTTACTAGTAATCAAAAAAAAACATTATGATGCATTTTTAAAATTAATGTGTCGCTTATGCCTAAAATGATTCGTAAATATTTAATTTACGTATCATTTGAATTTTTTCAGCACAATCCTGAATGTGAACAAATGCAAACTTTGTGATGCATGTTTGATATTAAAGTGCCGCTGTATGCTTTAAATTAGTGGTCCCCAACCTTTTTGTATCCGCGGACCGGTCAACGCTTAATAATTTGTCCCGCGGCCCGGGGGGCGGGGGGGTGTATATTGTGTTTTGTATATTGTGTTTTTGATGTTGATTTAATAAAAATTAATAAAATATTCTTCTGCGGCCCGGTACCGGGCCGTGGCCCGGTGGTTGGGGACCACTGTTTTAAATGATCAACATATGTAAATATTACATATATACATACATATTTTGGCCGCATCCAACATTGTAGTCCAACGATGTAGTCAATAGGACCCTTCTTAATCGCTATCCTCTTTTTGTGGGGCAGACCGGCTCATACAAGGACATGCATCCTCTGTTGTTGCCAATTCTAATACAAAGTAGCATACCGTTCTCATTTACCGTAAATTCCCCACACATTGAACGGTGCGGCTAATTTAAGGATGTTACTTAGTTGACGGGAAATAATACAAAACGTTTTCCCTAATGACGAGGCAAATACACTGAGAAGGTGTTTTATTGTTTGTGCCATGGCGCCATCTTTTGGATATGCTCACTGCAGGTGCTGCGGTGTGCTTCCATTTACTACCGGAAGTAAAGTGCCGTTCAGGCTTCCAGCTGTCCGTAGCGCATGGAGCCTTCATTCATAACTCCAAGCAACATTTTTAAGTTTGTGGCTCAGGTGGTAGAGTAGTCAGGTTTGATCATCAGTCTCCTGAAATGGACTCCAAAGCATGATGTATAATCCTTCTGCGTTGGCCTTAGTGCTTTATGTACTTAAGTACTGTTAGCATGTTAGCACACAACATATTAGACTGGGATTTAGCATCAGCTCATTCAGGCACTGTCAAGACTTGGACTATGGGGTGGTTTGTTTTTCCCAGGCAAAGGAAAGTTGGCACGAGCAAGAGGTGAATATAAGTACATATTTATTTCTTAAACTAACAAACTACAAAAAGTAAGCAAACAAAAGGCGTGCATGAGGGCGGAAGTAAAAAACTTGGCTGTCCAACAAAAAAATAGCAGTATGGCATGACTATGAACAAAAGATAAAACTCAATAACTGTGACATAAAAAAAAAACAAAAAACTTACGTGGCATGGGAAGGATGGAAACTATGGACAGTGTGATTAAACAGGCATGGCATGGCATGAAGAGAGTTGAGGTAAAGTCGCCAGGCTGACTACAGCTTCAAATAATACCGGTGATTGAACAGATGCGTGACATGACAGGTGAAACTAATAGGTTGGCATGTTAACAAAGCAAACAAGGAAGTGCAGGAACAGGAAAAGATTGTCCAAAAAACAAAACCGAACATGACCAAAACAAAACATGATCCCATAGACGTGACATGCACAGGATTACCATGAATTGATTAACGTGGACCCCGACTTAAACAAGTTGAAAAACTTATTTGGGTGTTACCATTTAGTGGTCAATTGTACGGAATAGGTACTGTACTGTGCAATCTACTAATAAAAGTTTCAATCAATCAATCATGCCCCCCTTAACACATCTTATCCACACCAGCAGTCGGTTAGCATATTTATATCATTCAACAGGTAGCAGAGAGGCTCATTTACAAATTGTTCTTGTTATTCATTTGCTGTTGTTTTCTTCAAAGATCCTAGCCTCTCACAGAGCCTCAATTTAGCTGTAAAAAAAAAAAGCTATGTTTGCCTTGTAATTGTGTACTCATAACCTTGTTAACACTTCAAAACTAATCTTGTGTTTTGGTCGCAGGCTCTTGAGCACTGAGACTCATTAATCGAAGGCTCAGGTTTCTCTGCTTGAGTTTGCATACCTAAAAAAAAAAAAAGGACGTTTTGAATATTATTGTGTACCGTGTCCTCCTTCTGTCACCGTGGCCTCTCTATTAGTCTTCTCTTTAAGAGAGAAAGAAAGGAGATCCTCTCTAATTATCCAGCACTTCCCCCAAGTTGTGTTAATGGCCGAACTTAAGTAGGCTATCTATATGCAAAGTCTCCTCTGATTAATTTCTTCATTATTTATTCCTAATTTATTACCGTAGCACCACGAAGAAGAAGAAGAGTGTTGGCTCTTCACAATATGGTGTTGCGGCATTGTGACACATCAGACGTTTGACAGTTTGAACCAAAGGAAAGTAAACGATGAGGCGGCGTTCGGACGTTAGATTGTACTCACAATTAAGCTCAGCTTGGAATGCTGCATTCCATCCATCCATCCATCATCCTCCGCTTAACCGAGGTCGGGTCGCGGGGGCAGCAGCCTAAGCAGGGAAGCCCAGACTTCCCTCTCCCCAGCCACTTCGTCTAGCTCTTCCCGGGGGATCCTGAGGCGTTCCCGGGCCAGCCGGGAGACATAGTCTTCCCAACGTGTCCTGGGTCTTCCCCATGGCCTCCTACCGGTTGGACGTGCCCGAAACACCTCCCTAGGGAGGCGTTCGGCTGGCATCCTGACCAAATGCCCGAACCACCTCATCTGGCTCCTCTCGATGTGGAGGAACAGCGGCTTTACATTGAGCTCCTCCGGGATGGCAGAGCTTCTCACCCTATCTCTAAGGGAGAGCCCCGCCACCCGGCGGAGGAAACTCATTTCGGCCGCTTGTACCCGTGATCTTATCCTTTCGGTCATGACCCAAAGCTCATGACCATAGGTGAGGATGGGAACGTAGATTGACCGGTAAATTGAGAGCTTTGCCTTCCGGCTCAGCTCCTTCTTCACCACAACGGATCGATACAACGTCCGCATTACTGAAGACGCCGCACCGATCCGCCTGCCGATCTCACGATCCACTCTTCCCTCACTCGTGAACAAGACTCCAAGGTACTTGAACTCCTCCACTTGGGGCAGGGTCTCCTCCCCAACCCGGAGATGGCTGCATTGTCAAAGATAATTCATCTGGCTTCTGGCATAAACACTGCATGCCAGGGATATTTACAAACGTAACTGAAATGTTTTGGGGGCCACATTTCCAGACAGCTAAGGACTGGGGTTGGGGGAGCGGGGCGCGCGGACTCCTCCCTTCACTATTAGTCTTATTTTGTATATTCTGGAAAACCAGCGTCCTCTACAGTAGACATTTGATTCTGGTCTGTTTATTTTGTCAGAGTGATAGAAGCGCTCTGCTGTTTGAAAGGACCTTCTGCAAAATAAGCTACCGTATTTCCTTGAATAGCCGCCGGGGCGCTAATTAATTTAAAACCTCTTCTCACTCCTGCGCTTATTCAAGGCATGTAGTAAAAGTAAGCAGGCACTAATCATTTTAAAACATCTTCTCACCCCTGCGCTTACCAATGGCATGCAGCAAAAAATTGAGTGTGATAAAAAAAAAAAATAATAATAAAAAATTATTCTGCGGCCCCAGCCCGGTGGTTGGGCACCACTGCTCTTCAACATGTCATCGCGCACACCTTTACACCATGCTATCTGCGTGCTGGCCGGATGCATACATTTCGCTGTTTCTCCTACGAGATTGCAATGCATACTTGGTCAACAGCCATACCTTCCTTTTACACTGATGGTTGTGATATAAACAACTTTAACACTCTTACTAATATGCGCCACACTCTGTGAACCCACACCAAACACATTTCTGGAGAACATCGGCTCTGTAACACATTATAAACGCAACATAAGAGTTACCCAGAATGCCATGCATCCATGACTCTTGGCTATATTATACACGCGCCCTCAACCCCGCCCACCTCTACTGACGCACGGAGAAGGGGGAGGCGGGGGGGGAACGGGGTTTGGTGCTAGCGGGGTGTATAATATAGCCAATAGTCATAGATGCATGGCATTCTGAGTAAGTGTTATGTTGCATTTATAATGTGTTACAGAGCCGATGTTCTCCAGAAATGTGTTTTTCATTCTTGATTGGTGTGGGTTCACAGAGTGTGGCGCATATTATTAAGTGTGTTAAAGTTGTTTTATATCACAACCATCAGTGTGATCTGCATGGCTGTGGAACAAGACCCCTGGTTTACACATAGTAAAAGCAAAAAATAACTCCTCCGCCATTTTGAAAAAGACGACAGGGGAAGGGTCACTCGTGACGTCACAAATTTAAGCCAGCGGTAAAAGTAAGCATGCGCTAATAAATTGGGGGAGCGAGTTTGACCCGGCAGTAATTCAAGGCAGGTGCATATTACATGCCCGGCGGCAGTTCAAGGAAGTACGGTAATTAAAGATCATCTCTATGGCCGCTGCAAAAATGTGAGTTTTTTTTTTTAATTGAAGCTTTTATTAGTAGATTACATATTCCGTACAATTGACCAATAAATGGTAACACCCGAAAAACTTTTTCAACGTTAATCAATTCATGGTACAAATATATACTATCAGCATAATACAGTCATAAAACAAGTTAATAATCGGACTATATACATTGAATTATTTACATTATTTACAATCCGGGGGATTGTAAGAAGAAGAAGGAGCTGTGCCGGAAGGCAAAGCTCTCAATTTACCGTTCGATCTATTTTCCCATCCTCACCTATGGTCACGAGCTTTGGGTCATGACAGAAAGGATAAGATCACGGGTACAAGCGGCCGAAATGAGTTTCCTTCGTCGTGTGGCGGGGCTCTCCCTTAGAGAGAGGTTGAGAAGTTCTGCCATCTGAGTGGAACTCAAAGTAAAGCCGCTGCTCCTCCACATCGAGAGGAGCCAGATTAGGTGGTTCGGGCATTTGGTCAGGATGCCACCAGAACGCCTCCCTAGGGAGGTGTTTAGGGCACGTCCAACCGGTAGGAGGCCACGGGGAAGACCCAGGACACGTTGGGAAGACTATGTCTCCCGGCTGGCCTGGGAATGCCTCGGGATCCCCCGGGAAGAGCTGGACGAAGTGGCTGGGGAGAGGGAAGTCTGGGTTTCCCTTCTTAGGCTGCTGCCCCCGCGACCCGACCTCGGATAAGCTGAAGATGGATGGATGGATGGACAATCCGGGGGTGTGGGATGTGGGAAATCTCGTTCGTTGGTTGACCTTCTTGCTAACCTTGGTTGCCATTTTATCACAGGAAAGATTAGCCTCTAGAATGGAACCTAGGTAGGTGACCTCATCTTTCCTGGTGATAACAATGTCACCCCCTTCTATAGTGAAGTCACTGACTTTCTTACGGTTAATTTTGGACCGAAATCGGATGGATTCCGTTTTACATAAGTCTATGGATAGCTTATTGTCAGCGAGCCAGGTGCAAATTCTACAGACTTCAGCACTGAGGATTATTTTCCACCTGTGACTTGTCCTTGGCGGATACCAGCAGGGCCGAGTCATCCGCAAACAGGAACAATTCACAGTGGCATGCTGATGGCATGTCACTTACGTATATTAGGAACAGTAAAGGTCCTAGTATACTGCCTTGGGGGACTCCACAGCTTACTGAGAGGGGAGGGGACATGGTGTCGTTCACCTCTACCACCTGTTTCCTCCCCTCCAAGTAAGATTGCTTCCAGCTCGATGAGGTTTTCTCTGAGCTTATCCAACAGCATAGCGTTATTAACGGGGTCAGAGGTCTTCTGAATGTCCAGCATGACCATGCCGCAGTATTTGCCCGCGTCCACCTCATGTTTGATGTGGTCGGTCAGATAGAGAAGGCACGTGTCAGTGGAGTGGTTAGTTCTGAAGCTGGATTGCAATTTGTACACAAGTTTTTTAGTGGCAAAGTATCTATCGACCTGTTCGTAAACTATTTTTTCCATTACTTATGAAATGGAACTGAAAATAGAATTAGGTAGGTAGTTACCAGGTTCTAATTTGCTTCCTTTTTTAAAAAGGGGAGTTACTCTTGCTATCTGGAAATCTTTTGGTACTTGGCCTTGTTTAATCGAGAGGTTTATTATGCGTGTGATTATTGGGGCAATGGTGGTGGCAGAGTCCATGAGGAATCTAGAAGGGGATATTGTCAAGGACGGTGGCCTTGTTTAGGTGGAGCACGCATAAGTTTTCAAGCACCTCGTCAGCTGAGACAATTTCTAATTTGAAAGAGTTGTTGAATACTCCTAGCTTTCTGTAGTAGGCTTTAATGTTTTCTACACCAAAGCGACCAGAGTGGTGGGACAGCTTGTTAACTAGAGTTGTGGCTATGCTGGTGAAAAAGGTGTTAAGTCTGCTTACTACCTCCATTTTGTCTGCAATGAGGGAGTCACCCTCCTTGATGTTGATGTTGGTGAATTCTATTTTGGTTTCATCTGACCACATAACATTCTCCCAATCCTCTGCTGTATCATCCATGTATCCATTTTGGTATAAACTCAACTTGTCGTGTTTGGAGGAAGAATACTGAGTTGCATCTCAAGAACACCACACCTACTGTGAAGCATGGGGGAGGAAACATCATGCTTTGCGGCTGTTTTTCTGCTAAGGGGACAGGACGATTCATCCGTGTTAAGGAAAGATAGAATGGGGCCATGTATCGTGAGATTTTGAGCCAAAACCTCCTTCCATCAGTAAGAGCTTTGAATGGTTGACCACTTATTTTCCACCATAATTTACAAATAAATTCTTTAAAATTCCTACAATGTGAATTCCTTGGATTTTTTTTTTCACATTCTGTCTCTCACAGTTGAAGTGTACCTATGATGAAAATTACAGACCTCTGTCATCATTTGAAGTGGGAGAACTTGCACAATTGGTGGCTGACTAAATACTTTTTTGCCCCACTGTACACAATTAGTTGCTAGCTGCTTGTCAGTTGAATACTAAAAATAGATAGTGTCAGCCAAAGGGGATCAATGGTTGTAAACGGCATTGAAAGGCATTACTCAGCATTGGCAATCATATACTTTTTCACCAAAATCAGCCGAGAATGATCAGCAAATTTCTACTAACACATTAACAGTGCCTATGCTAATTTGCTGTATAGCAAGATACCAACCAAAGGATTAAAGCAGGCCCTTAAGGAAAATTCATCATGTCTTGCTATCAGGCACCATATCAAAGGACTAAGGATAAATATGGGTGCAAACATGCTAACAGTAGGTGTAGTGTTGGATACAATTCCAGACCTGTTTGTCCTTTATTTATGTTATCCGTGTGGCGTGGGCTTGTCTTTTTAAATTGACCAGACAAATTGCTAATCCTTTGCGTCATCTCCAGTCCTCCTGTTAATTATACGAACGGCTGAGAGCGGATCATTAAATACAGGATACATTACATTTTCGTCAGAGATTGGGCGCCATCCATCAAACATTGTGTCTGCTCGTTGTTCAGCAGCGTGGAACTTGAGCCTCATCATTCAAAAACCAGGCTCTGTCCTGCTGGGAGCTCACTGAAAACCTTGGCTGGTGTCTTGTTAATATATCGTCAGCAGAATTAGGAACGTCAGATTAACCTTTTGAGATGTTTTTTTTTGTCTTGTTAGCTAAGTTGGACCAGATGTGAAGTATGGCGCTATTACCATCAAAGCCGGAAATGTGTGACTGGTGGGAAAAAGAGAGGTCTTGATGTTGGTTTTAGTTTGAATGAGACGGGACTGTTGACTTATATGAACAAAATGTACTCACTTAATTACTCAAATAAAAAAAAAAACTGTTTCTTGAGTTCCAACTTTAATAGATACAAGAGCATGTTTTTTATTATTTGGTTTTCTTTTTCGATATCTTGCAGCCCCTGAACATTTTAGGGCCCCAGACCTGTGTTTGCCTAATGAAAAGTGCACTAATAGTAAGTACGCAGGAGTAGAAGATTTAGCTTGCATTAATACGTGTACTGACGATTTTTGGTCGTTGAAAGGATACCAACAGTTACCTTTCAGTCCAATATCAGGTCCTTTGGGGTGCATTGGTGTTCATTGGACCTTGTGGGACAAACATTAGAACCCTATTTATGACAGAAATCGTCACAGATGGCAGAACAAACTGAGGCTGGCAAAAAAGATGGCGTCCTTGAACGAGGTAATTACATCCGCGATGGTTTTATGTCACCCCAGATGTGACAACTGAAGACAGCTCTCGGGCGATCTTGGAAATCAATTAGCTTCTTCTGCACGCCGCCATGGTTCCCCCCATGGAGGAGTCCTCATTGTCAGCCTGGTGCCTTTAAGAAACCGATAAGACTGCGCAGCTTCGGCAGCCAGATAAGCATCTTATCGGCCTGTCGTCTGCCTCTTGACCTCTTGTATAACACGGCGTTCGACAAGCTCCCCGCAGGCTTCTACATTTAATATAAAAATCTTGTTTTAGTCAGTGCTGAAATGTTCCAGAACCACGTCTGAGATCTGTTTGCTTCATGGTTCTATCACTGTTCGTTTTATTGGCCACATTAGAGTGTTTTCTCTGCATGATTGACAGGTGCAGGGGGGGGAGGTGTGGCATTTTTACAAAGCGGAGCATCATCAATCTCACTGCTTTCACTTCTCAAGGTGGCTCTTCTTTCAGTCGATAGACCACAGCTGACACTCGGGCGGGAGCAATTCCATTAAGGAGGCAACCCGCAAAAAGGAGGCTTATCAGAGTGAAGTAGCAGCGGCGAAGGTCGGGGTGTCGCCATCTATCCTCAAGCGTGAGGCCGCGCTAACAACGTCGGCACTTTCTCTCCTTGTAGCAGTTATGACCTTTTCGTAATTGTGGATCAAATAACTAATTTTGTTGAACTAACACATTCCAGAAAGGTATTGTGATCTGCAGCCGTATATAGACCAAGAAGCTACATTTGCAACATCCATCCATTTTCTACCGCATGTCCCTGGGGTTGCAGGGTGCGCTGGAGCCCATCCCAGGTGCACTCGGGTGGAAGACGATTTACACCCTGGACAAGTCGCCATCTTATTGCAGGCCCAACACAGATAGACAGACAACATTCACACTCACATTCACACACTAGGGCCAATTTAGTGTTGCCAATCAACCTATCCCCAGGTGCATGTCTTTGGAGGTGGGAGGAAGCCGGAGTACCGGGAGGGAACCCACGCAGTCACGGGGAGAACATGCAAACTCCACACAGAAAGCCCAAGACCTTGGTATTGTGAGGTATTATATATATATATTAGGCTGCGAATCTTTGGGTGTCCCACGATTCGATTCAATATCGGTTCTTGGGATCACGATTCGATAATATATCGATTTTTTTCGATTCGATTCGATTCAAAAACAATATTTTTCCGATTCAAAACGATTCTGTATTCATTCAATACATAGGATTTCAGCAGGATCTACCCCAGTCTGCTGACATGCAAGCAGAGTAGTAGATTTAAAATTAAAAAAAATAAAAAGCTTTTATAATTGTAAAGGATAATGTTTTATCAACTGATTGCAATAATGTAAATTAATGTTTTATCAACTGATTGCAATAATGTAAATTTGTTTTAACTATTAAATGAAACAAAAATATGACTTATTTTATCTTTGTGAAAATATTGGACACAGTGTGTTGTCAAGCTTATGAGATGCGATGCAAGTGTAAGCCACTGTGACACTATTGTTATTTTTTTAAAATTTTTTATAAATGTCTAATGATAATGTCAATAGCAACTGTTATGTAAAATAAAAGGGGTAGGATTAAATAAGCTCTGCTTCTTCCTACTCCTTTTCGAACATGTTGAAAAGAGAAACTGGAAATGGTGATGTATCATGTTGTATGCTTGCATGTACGAAATAAACTCAAACTCAACTCAACTCAACTCAATGAGGGATTTTTAATCACTGCTATGCTGAAATCATAACTAATATTGATACTGTTGTTGATAATATTCATTTTTGTTTCACTACTTTTGGTTTGTTCTGTGTCGTGTTTGTGTCTCCTCTCAATTGCTCTGTTTATTGCAGTTCTGAGTGTTGCTGGGTCAGGTTTGGTTTTGGAATTGGATTGCATTGTTCTGGTATTGCTGTGTAGTGGTTTGTTGGCTTGATAAAAAAAATAAAAATAAAAAATAAATCGATTTTTAAAAAAATGAGAATCGATTCTTAATCGCACAACATATTCGAATCGATTTTTTCCCATACCCCAAATATATATATATATATTTTTTTTTTTTTAAATCAATCAAAGTTTACTTATA